>NC_088866.1:524484-774484 GCF_032884065.1 Artemia franciscana
TAATTGGGTTTCACCCTATATTTCCCTAGAAATAAAATAAGCTAATACAAGCCTTTGCGTACTTTTTGAGCCTGGCTAAGCCTTGACCAGATGAAATATTGGCTCAGTATCTCGGGCTTTTGGGCTTTACAGATGGGTGTATTTGCACGTCAGGTGAGTGTTTGGGTCTTACAGCCCTTACTTTGTTCGTGACGTTGATATCGTTTACTAATTTGAATTCTTATCTAATAGAACCCAATAATGGATATTTTTACTTTTATTTTGCGAAGCAGTGACCTTTGTAATTAAGAAGTGTCTTTAATAAAAAAAAAAACTAAATAAAACCCAGCCGGGGTGAAATGAAGCTGATGTGGTGATAGAGTTAAATTTATCCCGTTATTTAAGGCAAAAATTGCTCTTTTTTGATAAAAACTTTCAACTTTAAACCCCATCCCTTATACTTATCTAAATTTTAAAAAAATCTAAATTTTTAGTCTGAACGTTTTTTTATGTGTAATTCTTTCTTTCTTGGAGAATCCCTATAGGTTCAATTCACGGCCCCGTGGTGGCCTTATCGCGCACTTTTTGTAGCTTCATAGTATAACCTCTTCGCTTATCAACTAAAACTGTGGCTATCAAGGCTACCTCTCCTCCGAATTTTTCCCAAAATTTAGGATTTCGGTCCTAAGCTTGGGATTGTGTATATTATTATTATTTATTGTCTCGAGATATTTTTTTTAAACTTTGAATTTTTTTGAAATGAATATTAGGATATTCGTAAATTGTTAGTGGTAGCACTGTTTGCTGTGTGCCAAAACTTTACAGAAAAAAGCTTCAAAAGTTATTTTTTTACAGCAATTACATCTAAATACATGTTGCTAATCTAGGGTGTTCACAAACATATTCTGCTTCAACATCTCGAGAGGTTTATCAAACCTTGAATTTTTTGCATATGAATGATGGAATACTCGCGAATTCTTAGTGACAGCGCTGTTGACTATTTGCCAAAACTTTACACACAAAAGCTTCAAAAGTTGTTTATTACAGAAACTGTATGTAAATACATGCTGTTAATCTAGGGTGTTCCCATGTACATTTCACACTTCGCCCCAACGTGTTACGATATTTTTGAATTTTTTTTTTTTTTTTTGCAAATGAATTTTGGGATATTCTTGAATTTTTATTGGCAGTGTTGTTGGCTATGTGCCAATACACACTCAATAAGTGAAGTTAGGTTCTTTTGTAAAATACATGCTGTTAATCTAGGGTGTTCCCATGTACATTTCACACTTCACCCCAACGTGTTACGATATTTTTGAAATTTTAATTTTTTTTGCAAATGAATTTTGGGATATTCTTGAATTTTTATTGGCAGTGTTGTTGGCTATGTGCCAATACACACTCAATAAGTGAAGTTAGGTTCTTTCGTAAAATATATGCTGTTAATCTAGGGTGTTCCCATTTACATTTCACACTTTGCCCCAATGGGCCAAGATATTTTCGAAACTTGAGATTTTTTTGCAAATGAATTTTGGGATATTCTTGAATTGCTAATGGCAGTGCTGTTGGCTATGTGCCAATACACACTCAATAAGTGAAGTTAGGTTCTTTCGTAAAATACATGCTGTTAATCTAGGGTACTCCCATTTACATTTCACACTTTGCCCCAATGGGTCAAGATATTTTCGAAACTTGAGATTTTTTGCAAATGAATTTTGGGATATTCTTGAATTGCTAGTGGCAGTGCTGTTGGCTATGTGCCAAAATTTTACAGAAAACAGCTTCATAAGTTATTTATTACTGCAATTACATCTAAGTACATGTAGTTAATTTAGGGTGTTCACACATCTTTCTCACATTTTGCTTATCGGTGACTTCATCTAAAAGTTGGCGTATTTAAGATCAATGCACGGAAGATTTCTTAAAAGCTTTTGTTTCATTAAGCTTTATCTCTTAGGAATGTGCAAACCCTGGCTTTGCAAAATGACAATGCAAAAGTCTGACAAATAAAAGAAAATTAGCGACAAATTTTGTCAGTTTACGTCATTCTCTGATTAATGATCCATTCGTGTGATGAATCTGATGATCCATTCTCGAAAAAGAAATAGAGCTCGAAATTGTTGTTTTCAAAGATGAAAAGATTATGAAAATCAATTAATCATTTCTTTTAATGTCTATACCGACAGTGTCGTATAGGCACGCATCCATGAAAATTTTTTGGGTGGAGGGGTAAGTTCTAAAGAAGCATTGAAAACAGTTGAATTATATGAAAACCACAGAGAATTATTGGGGAAATTTTGATTTTTTGGATTGGGTCCGAATGCCTCCTTCTTCGTAGGGACCTTTTGAGCAGTGACGCAACTCTGTAAGAAAATCTGGAGTAAGCATTTTTATCCAGAAATGAGATGGCTATGAAAATAAATTAATTTTTTTGTTGTATATACCGACGGTGAGGTTTTTTGCTCGGCCCTTATGTCCTTCTCCTGTGTTGGTGTCTAATTATTAATTTGAAAAAAGAAACAGTAAAAACAGGCAGATTATGCGAAAAACGTAGAGAGTTAACCGGGAACCTGAAATTTAGGGTTGGGCTTGGAGTTCCCTTCTTGCGTAGGTGCCTGCTGTGTTGTGATGTAGGTCTACATAAAATCTAGAGAAATAATTTTGGAGTCTCGTATGTTCTGCTTTCAGTACTCCTGTAATATGATTAATCATGTAATTAAAATATGATTACAAATGAGAAAGTCTTTTTCAAACTTTCCTTTTTATATTTGACTCATTTCAGAATGAGCCGTTGCGCACGCAGAAGGAAATTCCGGGCCCATGCTATCCTTCGAAAACATGCGTGTCCTTTGTATTTTCTCCGTCGTTTCCTTTTATTCCATATGATTATCTGGTTTTTACGTCCTTCAGTTTGCCCTCCCCCCTCTCCGAAATAAATTCATTCAGACGTGCCCGGGACGATTTTTGTCATTCGCTTGGTGTTAACCGAAGTGAAAATTTTCTCCTGTAGAGCTACGCCCAGAAACTTGATTCGAGAGAAGGAGATGGGTCTCTCGAGGGGTTGGGAAGAAAAGGTTGACAGAAACATTCATTTTTTAACTGAAATCACATTTTTGTATGTACATTTCCACACATCAAGGGGGGGGGAGTCAAATCTCCAATGCTATCTCCATTTATCTCCAATACCTTGTCAGGCTATTGAGATAAATTACTTTAATTGTGTGTATGTCAATTAAGAAAAAATGCAATGTTAATTTTTTGGAGGGGGACCTAAGGGCACTTTTAGTAATTGTTACTATTATGCCTTTTCTTGGAGGGCTGGGAACACTGCAACCTTTTAGTTTGAGATGTTCTTTTTACTTTTTCCAATTGAAGTCCATTTAAAACATCATTTTATTTCCTCTTTGGTGGGCAAAAACCCCCAAGGAGTTAAGTTTAGGGTAGGGGGGGGTATGTGTGGTACTGAAAAGCTATTGCAAATTTTGTGAATCTGAATCTTCGGCAGCTCGTTCCCCGGCCCATCCTCAAGTGGTGTATTTGGTTGTGTTAACAGGCCAGATGTGCGTGATATTTCACTTATCCTAAAATCTAGGGCTACAACCTTATCACAGTGATCGCAGTTGTCCAGTCGTCAAATTTGTATCGTATTACAGGAGATGAAATATCAATAAGGACTCTGTTATACACCATATTGTTTTTTTGATCACTTAACCCTCCCTTGTGTATCATCACCCCTACTTCCTTGATGGAGGGAAATTTGAAACCTTCGTCCACGAGGTCGGACACGCGCTATGCAGTCTGGTAACCAGAAGTTGTGAAACAAATTAGCTTAAACAAAGAAATCCAGAGTGCAGGATGTAGACTTGGTCTGTTGATGCTTTGAAGTCTGGAGTTTAAATAATAATTTTTTTTTGTGTGTGTGGACTGACACACGACATTATTATTATAATTTTTTTAAGATTTTTTAAATTATACGAAACATTGTTAAAGCAGTGAACAAAAAATAAAACAGTAATTTAATTAAAAAATATTCCAAAATATTTCGGCCCCATGTCCGGGAGCCTTTTTCAACGGAGAAAAACGAAAAGAACAAAAAAAAATTGTTTAAAAAATAACCCCCCGCCAAAAAAAGAAAACACGACAGCTAAACACACGAAGCAGAATAAAAAAAACAAGAGCTAAGAGCTCATATGGCACTTGTGACGAGGAGAGAAGAGCTAAGAGCCAAGAGATCATATGGTATGAGCTCTAACAAAATTCTATGAATCAATAGATTGATTTAAAAAGGAAAATAAGAGGCTTAATGCCGGTCAGGATTTAAAATAAGAGCTCTGAGTCACGATGTCCTTCTAAATATCAAAATCCATTAAGATCCGATCATCCACTCGTAAGTTATAAATACCTAATTTTTTCTAATGTTTCCTCTCTCTTTAGCCCCCCAGATGGTCGAATCTGGGAAAGCGACTTTATCAAGTCAAATTGTGCAGCTCCCTGCACAATTTTACACGCCTATCAATTTTCATCGTCCTAGCACGTCCAGAAGCACCAAACTCGCCAAATCACTGAACCCCTCCCCCCAACTCCCCTAAAGAGAGCGAATCCAGTATGATTCTGTCAATCACGTATAGAGGACATTTGTTTATTCTATCCACCAAGCTTCATCCCGATTCCTACACTCCAAGTGTTTTTCCAAGATTTCCCCCTCCAACTCCCCCCAATGTCAAACGATCTGGTCGGGATCTGAAATAAGAGCTCTGAGACGTGAATTCTTTCTAAAAAATCAAATTTCATTAAGATCCGATCATCTATTCCTAAGATAAAAATATCCCAATTTTCACGTTTTCCAAGAATTCCGGTTTCCCCCTCCAACTCCCCCAACGTCAAGGGATCAGATCGAAATTTAAAATAAGAACTTTAAAGCACAAGATGCTTCTAAATATCAAATTTCATTAAGATCTGATCACCCTTTCTTAAGTTACAAATACCTCAATCTTCAAAATTACTCCCCCCCTCCAATTCCACCGAAGAGAGCATATCCAGTCCGGTTATGTCAGTCACGTATCTTAGACAGGTTTTTATTCTTCCCACCTTGTTTCATCCTGATCTCGCCGCTTTAAGTATTTTCTAAGATTTCCGTTTCCCTAACTGCCCCCCCCAAATACGCTTGATCCGATTGAGATTTAAAATAAGAGATCTGAGTTACGAGGTCCTTCTAAATATGAAGTTTCATGAAGATCCGATCACTCCTTCGTAATTTGTTTTTAAAAAATACGTCATTTTTTCTTATTTTTCAGAATTAACCCCCCCCCCCCCCCAATAGATCGGATCCGTTCCAAATATGTAAATCACGTATGTAAGACTTCTGCTTATTTTTCCCACCAAGTTTCATCCCGATCTTTCCAATCTAAGCGTTTTCCATGATTTTAGGTTCCCCCACCCCAAACTTCCCCCAATGTCACCAGATCCAGTCAGGATTTAAAATAAGAGCTTTGAGACACGATATTCTTCTAAATATCAAATTTCATTGAGATCCGATAACCCGTTCGTATGTTAAAAATACCTAATTTTTTCTAATTTTTCAGAATTAACCCCTCCCCCAACTACCCCAAAGAGAGCGGATCCGTTCCGGTTATGTCAATCATGTATCTAGGACTCTTGATTATTTTTTCCACCAAGTTTCATCCCGATCCCTCCACTCTAAGTGTTTTTCAAGTTTTAGGTTTCCCCCTCCCAACTCCCTCCCCCAATGTCACCAGATCTGGTCGGGTTTGAAATAAGAGCACTGAGCCACGATATCCTTCTAAATATTAAATTTCTTTGAGATCCGATCACCTGTTCGTAAGTTAAAAATACCTCATTTTTTCTAATTTCTCAGAAATAACCCCCCCAACTATCCCAAAGAGAGCGGATCCTTTCCGATTATGTCAATCATGTGTCTGGGACTTGTGCTTATTTTCCCCATCAAGTTTCATCCCGATCCCTCCACTCTAAGTGTTTTCCAAGATTTTAGGTTCCCCCCTCCAACTCCCCCCAATGTCATCAGATCCGGTCAGGATTTAAAATAAGAGCTCTGAGACACAATATCATTCCAAACATCAAATTTCATTAAGATCCCATCACCCATTCATCAGTTAAAAATACTTCATTTTTTCTATTTGTTCCGAATTAACCGGCCCCCCACTCCCCCCCAGATGTTCAAATTGGGAAAACGACTATTTCTGATTTAAGCTGGTCCCGTCCCTGATACGCCTGCCAAATTTTATCGTCCTAGCTTACCTGGAAGTGCCTAAAGTAGCAAAACTGGGACCGAGAGACAGACAGACAGACAGACCGACAGAATTGGCGGTTGCTATATGTCACTTGGTTAATACCAAGTGCCATAAAAAAGATCAACTCACATTTTAAATAAACTTCCAGCACTGATGATACCACATAAGAATAAAACCAAAGCGAGTATCTATAGTGAAACCAAGGGTCACTCTCCTCTCGACATTCAGTGTATAAATGGGTATAAACGTTCGGTGTATAAACAGTGTATAAACATTCGTTTCTTTTTTTTCGTTGAGAAAGGCTCCCAGATGTGAGGCCGAAATATTCAGAATATTTTTTAATTAAAGTGTTTTTTTTTCACTGCTTTGCTGAACTTAGAACCTATTTTTTCTTGCTTAATTTTCGGAAATGGAAAATCAATGGGGTATAAGAAATTATTTAAGTCCTTAGTCAAATTAAAATACTCATCTTTATTCTTTATTATGGCACAATAATTAGATATATTTCTTCCCTTCGTTAAACTTTGTATTTGTAAAAAAATGGACCCTGGCTATTGAGCCTTTCAAGGGGGAGGGGTAGACGTGCTTTTTTTGTGCAAACTTGTTGTTCAATAAATGAACTACCAACTCTTTTTGATTCTGTTCTTCAGAATATTTCGACCATAACATGCAGAATTTTGTTTCGCCGGTTTAATTATGTTTTAGATGATATTCCCTGGGGTTCTAATTAAAATTTGGGGTAGTTTAAAACCCCTTAAGAAGGTTCCCTAACATCATCCTAAAACTTTGGCTTGGCCAGAATTTGTATTAAGAGGGGGTGGGGAAGGGTTCTAAGATGATAATTTATTAACTATCAATATTAAGTAAGAGAATTGTGCGGCCAAATGCATCTGGCTTAGAAATTTTAGCGGGGATCCGACCCCAACCGACCTCAATCCGACCTCAACCGACCACTCAGCTGTACCATTGTACCATTGACTTAATTTTTATTGAGCTCTGGAAAATATAAATGTTTCTCAAGGTTCTTAGAAAATAATTATTCTATATCAGAATGATCCGAGTTCCATTTTGCTAGTGTCATAAACGTAAGATCCTGATTTCCATTTTCATAAGACAAAGCATCATAAATCCTATGAAGCCGTATTCTATTTAGAGTTCTAGAACCCAATATAAATTAAAAGATAACATTGACCCACATTGCATTGAAATTAGGTGGCATGTTTCCTGGTCCAAGACTTACTTTCAAAACTTTACATCCTTCTCAAGAATTGTTGCCCCCCCCCCCCAAAGTAAAATGAAGATAGTCCCTCTGTTATCATAGCTAGATAATAGTCATCTTGGCATCCTTGGTAATTTAGTAACTTAAAAAAAAACTTTCGAAAATATTTGCTCCCCCTCCGAAAGTAAAACGGAGATAGTCCCTCTGTTATAATAACTAACTTTTGACCGTGTAGGTATCCACGGCAATCAAGAAGCTTTTAAAAAAGCTTCTGGTAATCCCCCCTCTAAAATAAAATTAAAATAGTCCCTCATTTATCAGCTGTCTGTTCCTTGGCCCAAAGTTAAAAATCTGGGACACCATGTGAAAAAGAGCGGCCAGGCCATCCTCCTGAGGCTTGAAACTTGAACATAGTTTGGGACAAAAAAGCTACGATAAATCGTATCCCACTTTCTCCCAAAGAAAAATACAGACAATTTCTCTCTTATCATGGCTCTGTTACCGGCAAAAGCTATCAAACTGAGACGCCATATAGATGCAAACAGTCAGACCACCCCCCTAAGGCTCAAAACTTCAAAAAAAAAAAAACCACTAAAAAGCTGTTGCCCTCCCCCTAAATAAATCGGAAACAGTTCCTTTGTTATCATGGTTAAGCTTTATATCGGTTTGAAAACAATGCAAGGACTAACTGCTTATTAAGTTTTGTGCAAGATACCTGGTCTTCAGTGGCACTAACCCACAAAAACAGGGCCACAGCATCTGGGTTTAACCATATGCCAAGGCACCTGGCTTTTGAGCCGAGATCTGGGTATTCCTGGGTTTTAAATTAGGTTTAACCTATAACTAAAGTTGTTTCAGCAGTTGCTTCTCATCTCTTATTGTGATAATAATTAAAGTTTGATGATAAAACGAATATAAGACACCTCTTTCATATCTTCCAACTCGAAATAAGTCTTTTTCTTCCGAATGGAATCCTGGCAACACCACTAACTGTTCCAATACAGATAAGAAGGATGCTGTCCTCTTGGAGCCTCTTAGAAGACTTCCATGTGATGAATGCCTTTTGAAAGTTTTCTAAAGAGAACCAACCTCCAGAATTGTTTCTTTCGAAAGAGGGGCAAGCAGGGGAGCAGCTAGGGGGACTCCCTCCCAAAGTTCCAAGGAAATTTGGGTGTCTTTGGTGTTTTAATTTAGCTTATGTATACGCATTTGTTGACACATTCTTTATATCCCCCCTCCAAACTTAAAACCCTAGTTTGGCTCTTGGGGATAAGGATCTAGAAAAAATTCCATGGAAACCATTGTACTTTTCCAAATATTAGGCCATTTTCTACGCTTTGCTGTTGTGGACCATAACCTAATTCCAGTCATGTGTAAAGTTCATTTATTTCAAGTTGCTGTTGAGAGCTATAAATTTAAGACAATGTGCATAATTGAAAGAAAGAATGAAAACGCTCCCAAAAAAGTTGAGGGAGATGCTGATGAAATTACACCGTCAAAATCAGCATGTCTTAGAATGCTATAGCGAATCCTTTTGCCCCGCACAGGCCACCTGTACAAACTTGTATATAATCAATAGTGATTTACACATAAATTGCTGATCTACTTGCGTGAAGAAGAAGCATCGAATGCAAAGTAATACGCTGATCGTGAGATATGGAAGACGAAGATGCTTGTTTATTTGTTTTGGTGTTCACCAAGAGGCCATGTATAGAAGAGGCAGTCGTAGAATATTAGAAGAGGACTTATTCAAACTTGAACTTAAAGTTTGACTGTCTTTCAGTGTAACAATAGAGATCAAGCTATAGGAATATGCCAGTTTATGTCCTTTTGTGCCTTAAAGCAACAAGTTCGGCCCGAATAGGACCAAAATACTATAATTCGAAATACTAGGATAGCCAATCGGTTTAGAAACATAACAAGCTATTTATATAACTTCCTGGCAGAGAGACGGATAAATTACTTTTAAATGATATTATGGCTTAAAATCTTTCCGTTTATTGAGTTGCTTAAAATTTCGTACGAAAGAGTTAATCAGATTTTGCGTTCGTTTTACTAGGTCAAAATTTGATATAGCAACAGTGGGTAAAAAAGGTTGAATTATTTTGCTTCCCCTTCTGTAACACCTAAGGATAATGAAATTTTCTTGCTAAATACGTCACAAAAATAAACCAATAGCAACGAAGTACCCCTTTTAATGCGGAAGTATAGGACAGTTATGTCACTTTATCTCTTTGCTCCCAGTTTTAGAGTCCATATTGGTAGTTAATCCGGCCTTAAATATTTTATAGCCAGTCCATCAAATTGGCTGAGTGTTCTAAACTGCTTCTACAACAATACTAACCATTATGAAGTGCTGTAATGGGGGGGGGGGTAAAGCGTCAAGAAGGGAATTTTGGGCCCGGATTTTTAAAGGCTCCACATGAGGTCTCAATATAAAAGAAGGGGCTTACCCTTTAGCCTCCCTTGATTTGTACGAATATATTGTGGGTGCTAAGAAAACAGAGGGGTGGCATCTGCCCTCTTATTGTGGAAACGACACCATAATCTTGATGAGAATCATGAGCAAGTTATGAAAATTAAACAGAGATTGGGTATACATAAAATAGCCTTCAAATGAAAATAAGGAGTGACGCTAAAATATTAGAATTATGTGAAATTATTCAATATATGATGAGCGCTACCGCCCATCCCCATCAACACCCTCGCCTTGCCCTAAGGATAGCCTTTTTTCCTCCAACACAAAGCAATGTCATAACAAGTATTTATCACTTTACTACGAAAATTAAAGGCTTCTTTTAGTTGTAGCTTACTTGCTTCCCAAAACAAAATTTTCAATTCAAGTGTTTTGAAAGGCATGGGCCAAAAGAAAACTGACAATGACGATTTGTTTTATTTGGTGCACTGTAAATGTTTTCAGGAAAACACTAATCAATCTCCAGCGTAAAGTGTATCAATCTTCCCTATATAAACAGCAACTTACACTCGTTCTAAGTTTTAAAATTAAATAAAAAAACTGATTTTCTTAGCTGAAAGTAAGGAGCGACATTAAAACTTAAATCGAACAGAAATTACTCCGTATATGAAATGGGTTGTCCCCTCCGCAATCCCTCGCTCTTTACGCTAAAGCTTTTAATTGTTTTAAAAAGTAGAATTGTGGCAAAGAGTCAAACTTTAGCGTAAAGAGCAAGGGATTGCTGAGGGGACAACCCATTTCATATACGGAGTAATTTCTGTTCGTTTTAAGTTTTAATGTCGCTCCTTACTTTCAGCTAAAAAAAATCAGTTTTTTTATTTAATTTCTGAACGTTTTTGAATTAATGCATTTTTGGTTTTGGCTCTCCGCACATAAATTATTAAAATGAAATTTGTATATTAATTCTTTTTTTGGATAAATGGCTTTCTCTTAGTTTTGATCAGACGATTTTGAGAAATAAGGGGTAGAAAAGGAGGCCTAGTTGCCCTCCAATTTTTCGGTTACTTAAAAAGGCTACTAGAACTTCTAATTTTTACCGAACGTTTTTATTAGTAAAAAATATACGTAACTTAAGAATTAACTTACGTAACAAACTTTCATAACCTTATATTTTTATTATGTATACGAGGGGGTTTGTACCCTCGTTAATACCTCGCTCTTTACACTAAATCTTAACTTTTCTCCCAATTCTTTAAGAATGCCCCATGAATCAGAAAGGCCGTAGAATAAATAGTTGAAATTACTAAAAATACTTTAGCATAAAGAGCAAGGTATTTATCTCGTCCTAAATACCTCGCTCTTTATGCTAAAGTATTTTTAGAACACCTCATATGCGTAATAATCTCTGTTCGTTTTAAGTTTCAATGCTACTCTTTCCTTTCATTTGAAAAAAAGTTTTTATGTTTATTTTTCATTGTTTTCTTATAGTAATGCTAGAGAATCCTGTGCCCTTTTCATTGAATTTTTCATCCCCCATGACAGATTCATCCAAGGAAAGATCCTCCAAAATAGCCCCCTCTCCTCAGCCCCACCCCCAAACAAAATAAAATCTCCCTGAAAACGTCTGTACACTTCCCGATAACCATTACTATATGTAAACACTGGTCAAAGTTTGTAACTTGCAGCCCCTCCCCCAGGGATTGTGGGGGATTAAGTCATCCCCAAAGACATAGTTATAATGGTTTTCGACTATGCTGAACAAAATGGCTATCTCAAAATTTTGAGACTTTGGGAAAAATGAGCGTGGGAGGGGGCCTAGATGCCCTCCAATTTTTTTGGTCACTTAAAAAGGGCACTAGAACTTTTCATTTCCGTTAGAATGAGCCCTCTTGCGACATTCTAGGACCACTTGGTCGATACGATGACCCCTGGGGAAAAAAAAAAAAAATAAAAAAAATAAACACGCACCCGTGATTTGTCTTCTGGCAAAAAATACAAAATTCCACATTTTTGTAGATAGGAGCTTGAAACTTCTACAGTAAGGTTCTCTGATACGCTGAATCTGATGGTGTGATTTTCGTTAAGATCCTACGACTTTTAGGGGGTGTTTTCCCCTATTTTCCTAAATAAGGCAAATTTTCTCAGGCTCGTAACTTTTTATGGGTAAGACTAAACTTTATGAAACTTATATATTTGAAATCAGCATTAAAATGCGATTCTTTTGATGTGGCTATTAATATCCAAATTCAATTTTTTAGAGTTTTAGTTACTATTGAGCCGGGTCACTCCTTACTACAGTTCGTTACCACGAACTGTTTGATCTTGCTCGCTTCATTCTTTAAGAAACTAAATAAATAAAACAAGTTTTTTTTTTAACTTCAAGTAAGGAGCGACATTAAAACTTAAAACGAACAGAGATTATTCCGTATATAAAAGGGGTTGACCCCTTCTCAACGCCTGGCTCTTTACGCTAAAGTTTGACTCTTTCTCATTACTCTACTTTTTAAAACAATAAAAAAACTTTAGCGTAAATAGCAAGGCGCTGAGGAGGGGTCAACCCCTTTTATATACGGAATAATATCTGTTCGTTTTAAGTTTTAATGTCGCTCCTTACTTGCAGTTAAAAAACCTTGTTTTTTTAATTTAGTTTTTGAACGTTTTTTAATTAATGCATGTTTGATTTTGGCTCTCCAAAATCAAATTTATTTGAATAAATAATGTAAATGAAATTTGTATATTTATTTTTTCTTTGGCTAAATGGCTTTCTCATAGTTTTAATCGGAAGATTTTGAGAAAAAAAGGAGTGAGGGAGAAGGCCTAGTTGCCCTCCAATTTTTTGATTACTTAAAAAGGCAACTAGAACTTTTAATTTTTTTACGAACGTTTTCATTAGTAAAAAATATACGTAACTTACGAATTAACTTACGTAACGAACTTCTATATTCGTACATTTTTATTGCGTATATGAAGGAGTTCACCCCCTCGTCAATACCTCACTCTTTACACTAAAGCTTGAATTTTGTCCCAATCAAACAGTTCGTGGTAACAAAGTGTAGTAAGGAGCGACCCGGCTCAATAGTAAACCAAAAGTCTAAAAAATGGAATATTGGTACCAATAGCTACATCAAAAGAATCGCATTTTAATGCTGATTTTAAATATATAAGTTTCATCAAGTTTAGTCTTACCCATCAAAAGTTAGGAAATTTAGGAAATACCCATCTTAGAAAATTTGCGTTATTTTAGAAAATAGGGGGAAACACCCCCTAAAAGTCATAGAATCTTAACGAAAATCACACCATCAGATTCAGAGTATCAGAGGACCCTACTGTAGAAGTAGGGTCCTACAGTAGGACCCTACAGCTTGACCCTTAGGGTCAAGCTCCTATCTACAAAAATGTGGAATTTTATATTTTTTGCCAGAAGGCCGATCACGGATGCGTGTTTATTTGTTTTTTTTTTGTTTTTTTGTTTTTTTTTTCCAGGGGTGATCGTATCGACCCAGTTGTCCTAGAATGTTGCGAGAGGGCTCATTCTAACGTAAATGAAAAGTTCTAGTGCCCTTTTTAAGTGGCCGAAAAAATTGGAGGGCACCTAGGCCCCCTCCCATGATAATTATTTTCCCAAAGTCAACGGATCAAAATTCTGAGAAGCCATTTTATTCAGCGTAGTCGAAAAACCTAATAACTATGTCTTTGGGGACGACTTACTCCCCCACAGTCCTCATGGGAGGGGTTACAGATTCAAAGCTTTGACCAGTGCTTACATATAGTAATGGTTATTGGGAAGTGTACAGGCGTTTTCAGGAGGATTTTTTGGTTGGAGGCAGGGGTTGAGAAGAGGGGAATATGCTGGGGGTACTTTCCATCGAGGAATGTGTCATGGGGGAAGAAAATTTCCATTTAGGAAGCGCAGGATTTACTAGCATTACTTAAAAAAAAACAATGAAAAAGTTTTTTTTCAGCTGGAAGTAAGCAGCAGCATCAAAACTTAAAACGAACAGGAATTATTACCCATATGAGTGGTTCACCACCTCCTAATACCTCGCTCTTTACGCCAAAGTATTTTTAGTAATTTCAACTATTTATTCTGCGGCTTTTGTGATTCAGGGTTCATTCTTAATGAATTGGGACAAAATTTAAGCTTTAGTGTAAAGAGCGAGGTACTGACGAGGGGGCGAACCCCCTCATATATGTAATAAAAACATAAGAATACAAAAGTTCTTTACGTAAGCTAATTTATAAGTTACGTATATCTTTTACTTATAAAAAGACTCGTAAAAAATTAAAAGTTCTAGTTGCCTTTTTAATTAACCGAAAAATCGGAGGGCAACTAGGCTTCCTCCCCCGCTCTTTTTTTCTCAAAACCATTCGATCAAAATTATGAGAAAGCCATTTAGTCAAAAAAAAAAAATAAATATACAAATTTCGTTTTAATTATTTCTCTGCGGAGAGCCAAAATCAAAACATGCATTGATTCAAAAACGTTCAGAAATTAAATAAAAAAAACAAGTGTTTTAAATGAAAGTAAGGAGCGACATTAAAACTTAAAACGAACAGAAATTACTCCGTATATGAAAGGGGCTTTTCCTTCTCAACGCCCCGGTCTTGACGCTAAAGTTTAGTCAAACTTTAGCGTAAAGAGCGGGGCGTTGAGAAGGAAAAGCCCACTATATACGGAGTAATTTCTGTTCTTTTTAAGTTTTAATGTCGCTCCTTACTTTCATTTAAAAAACTTGTTTTTTTTTATTTAATTCCTTAAGAATGACCCATGAATCACAAAGGCCGTAGAGTAAATAGTTGAAATTACTAAAAATACTTTAGCGTAAAGAACGAGGTATTAAGAGGAGGTAAACCCCTCATATGCGTAATAATTTCTGTTCGTTTTAATTTTTAATGCTGCTCCTTACTTTCAGTTGAAGAGACTTTTCATATTTATTTTTTCATTTTTTTTATAAATAATGCTAGAAAATCCTGTGCCCCCTTAATTGAAATTTCTGTTCCCCCATGACAAGTTCCTCCATAAAAAGATCCTCCCAAGTAGGCCCACCTCAACTCCCCTACCCCCCCCAAGGCGAAAATCCCCCTGAAAACGTCTGTACACTTCCCAATAATCATTACAACGTGTAAACACAGGTCAAAGTTTGTAACTTGCAGCCCGTACCATGGGGATTGTGGGGGAGTAAGACGTCCCCAAAGACATAGTTATTAGGTTTTTCGACTATGGTGAAGAAAACGGCTATCTCAGAATTTTGATCCGGTGATTTTGGGGAAAAATGAACCTTGGAGGGGGCCTAGGTGCCCTCCAATTTATTTAGTCACTTAAAAAGGGCACTAAAACCTTTAATTTCCCTTAGAATAAGCCATCTCGTGACATTCTAGGACCACTGGGTCGATACGATCACCCTTGGGGAAAAAAAAAACAAATAAACACGCATCCGTGATCTGTCTTCTGGCAAAAAAATCAAAATTCCACATTTTTGTAGATAGGAGCTTGAAACTTCTACAGTATGGTTCTCTGACGAGGTGAATCTGATGGTGTGATTTTCGTCAAGATTCTATGACTTTTAGTGGGTGTTTCCTCCTATTTTCTAAAACAAAGCAAATTTTCTCAGGCTCGTAACTTTTTATGGGCAAGACTAAACTTGATGAAACTTATATATTTAAAATCAGCATAAAAATTCAATTCCTTTGATGTAACTCTTGGTATCAAATTCCGTTTTTTAGGGTTTCGGTTACTATTGAGCCGGGTCTCTCCATACTACAATTCGTTACCACGAACTGTTTGGAACGAACTTATGCCGAAAAAAAAACTTTATCCGAACTAATTTTGTGTAAAGTTAAAAAAAAATCGAGTCCGGTAAAATCTCCAAAAACACTTTTTAATGTCTTCAGAAAATATTGAGAAAGATATAATTTAAGACAGAAAATGAGAAATAAAAGAAAAGCAATAAGGTAGGAAAGATACATGATAAAATAAGGAAAGGAAATTAAAAAGAACATTTTTTAAGATTCAATGTACTTAACATTGTGTGTACAGTTTCGTTGCACTATTTGTATCAGGGGAGCTATTTTTATGTGGGGTCAAATTAGTCAAAATAGTAAACTGAGAGAGAAAACAGACGTCTTATATTCTAATTTGTTTTTCAAAATTTTATGTTTCTACTATGATTAATTGGAACAATAGTCACCCTTCTTAAATCAGCTACAAATGGCCATTATTTCCCACTAAACAGTTTTTTCAATACATTTTAGTATACATTTTAGTATACAGTTTTTTCAAAACCATGAGTAATTTTATAATTTTATAAATAAATATAATTTTTTTTTTAATTTTTATAAATAATTTTTTATAAATAAAATTTTGTTTCGTAAAAATTTTATAAATATTTTGGAAAATCCCAGGCGTGTTGAGTTCTTCTGTGTATGTGATTGCCCAGTTCCTTCTATGTAAATACATATCGAAGCAAGTTATGCATCAATAGTAATAAAACTAATACAGTGTGGGCCAAAAGTCACTGATCCTTTTAATTTTTCAATATCTTTTTATCTCTTAAAATTTTTAGTTTTCTTAATATTTTTATTTTTTTCAGATCCTGGAAATTAATTATGGAGAAATTAAGTACCGTACAACGTACGGTAGGCTATATAACGTGATACAGTATTCGTACAGTACACGTACAACGTACGTAGGCTACAACATACGGTATATGTACGTGATAGAAAATCCATTTCCATCGCCTTGACTTTATGATATTAAAATTTTATGCATATAACTGTTAAAATAAAAAAAAGTTATTTAAAATTGAAATGGGTCATTGGCTTTTGGCCCACCCTGTACTTTATTTTTACCAAATATAAAAAATCTAAAATGGATGAATAGCAAAAAAAGGAAAGTAAAACAAACAGCAAAGACACAAAAATAACAAAAAGCAAACAATATTGTGTTTGATGTGATTAGTGCTTTCGGAGTGTCTTTATCGTGCTGTCATCATCAAAGACCCCTTTAAATTTGACAAGTAACCTCTTGAAGAGACACAAATAATACAAAGACAGGCAAAAATAACAAAAGACAAGCAAAGAAACACTCGAACAAAAAAACAAAACAAAAAAAAAACTAATACGAATCATAAAGAAAGTTTCCGAAATTTGTGTAGTTGGTGCTTCAAAGCTCTTTTATCATACTGTTAACATCAGCTGTATTAGTAGGCTACCCTTGATTTCTGAACAGTAACTCCTTGAAAAGAAAAACAAAGATACAAACAAAACTAAAAAAAAATCAGCAAAAAAACGAACTTACAAAAACTTCAAATATCGTGCTCCTTATAATTATTGCCATCTCTAAGTCTCTTTACCGTGTTTTCATGGTTAGGGACCCCTTGAAATTTGAGAAGTAACCCTTTGAAAGACACAAAGCATAAAAACCAGTAAAAACAAACAAAACAAAAAATACAAAAAAGCTGAATGTCTTGTTTCATGGAATTAGTGCTTCAACGTTCCTTTATCATGCTATCATCATCAGTGAGGCAAAAGCCCCTTGAAATTTGGCAAGCAATCCCTTCAAAACAAATAATCACAAGCAAGACAAAATTAATAATTTACGAAAACCTTCCTATATCTTGTTTCATCTAATTAGCGCTTTAAAGTTCCTTTATCACTTTGTCATCACCGATCGAGTGTGTAACCCCTAGAAATTTGTTTCGGCGCACGCGTTTGTGGTTACAACCTCCAGAAGACGGGCATACTCTCTAGAAAGGGAATTCAACTTTGGCTCAATGTTAACCATCTGTGACGCAGGTGCGATTCAGTTAAGCGCACCTGCCTGGAAAATACAGATGCAACATATCACCAATTTTAAACTAAACGAGTCTGCTGTGCCCCAATCCTAACTACTACCCCTGTTTTTGTTTTGGTTGTAAAATTTAAAGCGTGCTATATTGGTGAGGCAGTCAAGCATGATCATATTTAGGTTTTGTTGCATCAGTTAGTTATGTAAATCATGAGCGATGATAGAAATAGTTAAAATAAATGATTAAAAATCGACTTCGTATCAGAATGCGCCTTCTGAGGTGCATCAGAATGTGCCTTGTGAGGTGCATCAAAATGCACCTTCAGAGGTGCACTTAGTAAGGAACGACGTGGCCAGGGAATAGGAATCGTAATATAGAACTTTAATTTTTATGGTCTAAAACCCTTACCAGGAGGTTTGGTTTAGACCCCTCAAATTGAAAAACATCCCTCAGTTTTTTTTTACAATCACATATGAAACTATACTGACACGAGAATAGCCAATGCTTGGGTTGTGGTTACCCTGGCCCTAAAAATGGGTATACAATGTCATCATAGGTCAGACATCATCAAGTGCAGAATGAGGGGCGACTAATCATAACTAAGGGGGAAAATTTCAGGGGGTGAAATGAAAAAAAAGAATGCAAGCGTGAACTTTTTTAATTAAACAATGCCTATAAAAAGATCTTTTGATAGTTATCCCCCCTCCCAAAGAAGAGGGATTCTTGTCTGATGTTCCCAGGGCTAATCCTCACTTTAAACTTGGGATCGTACTTAAAACAAGGATACAGCAATTAATGACGTACTTTGTGCGCGACCATTGACTGAACAGTGCTTAAGGCCTTGACTGTGGAAAATCTAACCACTTGAATTGGGACTGATGCATCATGGCAACACAAGCGGATCGAATCGTTTTAAATAGGCTTATGTTTCAAACAGTAGACTCAATTTTCATTTAGGGGCCTTAGCGGTGAATTTACTGACATGACATGGCTACTATATCAATTATAATTATAGGTGGGCTATTTCCTTTGTTTCTGGGATCCTTTATAAATTAGTCCATTTGGCTCTAATCAATTATCAGGAGAAAAACTGATGAAAAGCAAAACTTGTGTAATATGTCCGAGAGTTCTTTATTTAAATGTATAAACAAAAAAAACCTTTTTAGCTCCCCCACAAAAGGCTCAATGGCCGATAATGTAAAGGAGCACAATTAGCAATTACCAAAAATTACTAAAACAAATCGGACAGAAACTTTGATTATGTAACGAGCAATAAATTACAATTCGTGCAATCAGTAGATCTACTGATAAATTCTAAACAGTCGAAAATACTGAATTGTTGGGGGGGGGGGGAATTTATCTGAATAATCTTTCAGTTCATGGTAATGAAGTGTAAGTAGGGAGTCACTCGATACAAAAGTAACTAAAATTCTAATACAAATGAATATTGACAACAATTTATATATCTGGAAAATTTTCTTTTTATGCTGATTCTGAATATAAAATTCTTTATTATTACCGGCAGAAGTCCTGAGCCTAAGAAAATTTGCCTTATTTTTGAAAAAAGGGAAGACATCCCCAGAAGGTCAAGTAATCTTAATGAAAATCACACTGCCATGTTCTGCATATGATAGAACCCTACTGTGTAGGTTTCTAGATTCTTCTTACAAATAATGTTGAATTTTGCATTTTTTTTTTACCCTGAAGAAAAATCACGAAGGCATGTTTATTTTGTTCTGTTTTTTCTTTTCCTAGGTGATCGCGTCGAACCAATGGTCATAGAAAATAAAGAGAGGGCTCATTCGAACAGAAATTAAAATCTCTAGTGCTCGTTTTAAGCCATAAAAAATAAGGGAGGGCAACTATCCCCCTTCTACACCCCCTTCGACAGCCCCCTTTTCCCCAAAGACATCCGATCAAATTTTGTGACAGCAATTTGATTGAGCATGGATATAAGGTCCACTTGAGGAATCTTCCATGGGATGATTTTCTGTTGAAGGAACTTTCCATATGGGGAGGGGCAGATTTTCCTAGGAAAGTTTTTCATGGAGGAAGGGAGATTTTTTTGGCGTGATTTAAAAAGCGATCAGAAATTAAATTTTAAAAAGTTTCCTTCAAAGAAATTAGGGAGGATTTTCCAGGAGGAATTTTCGGGGGAAAGTTTTCCAGGGGATTCTCAGCGAGAAGGGAATTGTCTGCAGGGAAATTTTCTGGGTAGAATTTTACGCGGGAGGAATTGTCGTTGAGGGAATTTTTTCTATCAGCGAGGGATTAAGAGGGGTAACCCTCCTCATGTACGGAATAATTTCTGTTCGTTTTAAGTTTCAATATTTCTCCTTACTTTCAATTGAATTTTTTTTTTAATTTAATCTTTTGAAGAGTGAATGGCAATACTTAACACATGGAGGCAATGAGCAATGTCTTGCGAAGGGTAAACTTTCGTAGAGGAGGTCTGGAACACTAGTTCTCAAGATGTGGCTCAAATGCTCAAAAATACGACTTTGGGTTCAAATCTAATATAATACGCCGTGTGGAGTTGCAACACCCCTCGGATCTCTCTTTGTTTGGCTACTTGAGTGAAGATAGATCACTTTTTTGCATGTAAACTTTTTCGTAGAATGTTCTGTTTTGCCATTGTGTGGCTCTTGCTGTAAATAGAAGATAAGGGAACTAGTGTTGCCAGATGGTGCATATTTGCACCACTTAATCTCTCTTTCAGGTCTGCATTTAGTTCTTCAAGTTGGTGCTTTTTCACAGAAAGCTCTATTTTGGCATTGTTTACTATATGGAGGATAAAGGAGCCAGAGTTCGTCAATGTGGTGTATTTGTACCATTGGGTCGCTTCTTTATGTGTTCTTGCATTGGATCTTCTTGGAGCAGGGGGGAAAGACTTTTGAATGTAAGTCTTGGAGCAGGAAATATGAAGCCTGTTTTAACGCAATGCCGGTCAACTTTATCTTTGACATTTATAATGGATTCTAGAAACCCTAAGTAGAACACGGGTTTCTAGAATTGAATATAAATTTCAAAGATAAAGTTGACCCACATTGCCTTAAAAATAGGTTCTGTGTTTTCTGCTCCAAGACTTGCATTCAAAAATTTACAATCCAAAGAAGAAGAAGATACAACGCAAAAACACATAAAGAAGCGAACTTCACGTTCTTTTTTTGTACATGTTGTATATGTGCATTCTAATGCATTTATAGCCTATGTTTTCTTTGCAAATTTCAGCTGGCATAGACTTGACTTTGTGCTGCATAGCACAAAGTCAAATCAATTCTTGACAAAGAAGAATCTTTTTTTTCTTCTTCTTTTTGTACGTAATAGTAAAAAAAAAAAAAAAAAAAAAAAAAAAAAAAAAAAAAAAAAAAAAAAAAAAAAAAGTCAAAATAGCCGTTAGTACATTTTCAGTAAAGGAAGAGGTAAAGGACGTGAGGCAGGAGCCTCGCATCAATGCTTGCTATAAAATTTTTTACTATTTTGTCAGAGAATTTGACTAAAAAAAAGTAACATTTCAAACTGGTGCAAGTACAAACCGGTGGGTCTGAATTGATCATTTTATAACTCAGTGTCCCGAAGTGGTTGTGAGTCATTAATTTTGTTTAAATTTTGGATTTCATTGTGTTTAAACGTATTGCATGTGCGGCATAGACTTGATTTTTTTCATATTTGATTTTTAATTGGTCCGTTTTTTTTTCTTAAATTTATAAGTAAAATTGAACGAGATGATAGTTGCACCAGAACAGTTTTATTTTCTCCTTTTCCAATTGTTTTTTTTTTACTGCATTATTGAGCAGCTCTGAGAAATTTCCTTGGTTTTTTTTTCAACCATTCAAGTTTGTTTATTTACAGTGTATATACAACGAGAAAGCAGAATATTTGTAGGCATGAATATATAATGAGCGGAGGTAATAGGCTTGGGTCTGTCTGTGCAGGATTTCAACTCTTGTTGGTAGAAGAGCATCGCCAAGTGCTGAAAACCATGTTGCGACCAAGCTGGGCCCAGGATTATACAAAGCCTCCATTCATAATGGAATTCCCTGGGACTTCTTGCTGTCCGGTTCTAAGCCGGCTTAAGCACTTCGGTGTAGACTTGAGAATATGTGATCCCCGTCCTGTACTGGTATCCGGTATCATTGCTTTTCCTGAGGCCAAAATAATTTGAATGTTTTAAAGAACATGAAAATTGGAACTTGAAATTTTTCGACGTTAAAAAATGACTATCGTACCAACATTTTGACTGACAAATTCAGACGATTCGAACTGGACTTTTAGGAGTTTCAGCAACTCTCATACCATGGGTAAGAAGTATGAAATTAGGTGATATAGAATTTGTTTACTCAGGCAGGAAGGATAGGGTAAATAGACAGGGAGTAGGGCTCATGATGAATAAGGAAGTAGCTAAGTCTTGTTTAGGCTAGGAAGGTATTAATAATTGAATATAAATCGCTCACTTTATGACCAAACAGTTCAGGGTATCCGATATAGTAGTTTATGCCCCGGTTGAACCGACTGACTAAGATACTAGTGACTCAGATGAATTTTACTTACAGTTACAGGAGCAAAAAGACAGGGTCCCAGGTAGAAATATGGTGTTTTTACTAGGAGATGGTAAATGTGTTTCTTAAATATGGTGGCTATGAGGTTAGAAATAAATTACCGAAGATTATGAATATGATTTTTGAGGAAGGGGAAGTACCTAGCGAGTTTAGGAAAATCTTTAAACCACTGTATAAGAAAGGTGATAAGAGTGAGTGTGGCAATTATTTAGGCATTAGTCTGGTCTCTGTAGGTAGGAAATTACTTAGTAATGTGATATTTTTTAGACTGAGATATGCTGTAGACAAAGTTTTAAGAGAAGAACAGTGCAATTTTAGAAAAGGTAGAGGATATGATGCCCAAATTTTCGCTCTTAGGTCAATAGTTGAGAAGTGCCTTAGTTGCCAAACACCTTTGGTCTTCAGATTCATAGATTATGAGCAAGCGTTCGATTATGTTGACAGAAGAGCTTTAGCAAAGGTTTTATCCTTATGTGGTATACCAAACAAATACATTAAAGTGATTTGTGCTATGTACCAGAACAATACTGCTGCGGTTAAGGCAGGAAATGAGGTTAGCAGCTGGTTTTGTATTAAATCAGGAGTTAAGCAAGGTTGTGTTCTATCCTCCTTTGTATGGATCATTTTGATGGACTTAAGGAGCACAGGAAAGGCAATGGGAGACCAAGGAATTGAATAGGGAGGAAAAACTTTCCTGGACTTAGATTATGCTCATGATTTAAGCATTCTAGATGAAAGTGTGAGCAAAATGAATGAACTTTTAGAGGTTTTGCGAGTTCAGGGTGCTAGAATGGGTTTGAAAATTAATGTTAAGAAGAATAAGTCACTAAGGCTAGAAATAAGTGAAGATGAAAATGTGACGTTGCGTAACGAAAAAATTGATTCACTTAGCTTGGTAGTATTATTACTAAAGACGGTGGGAGCAGTGAAGATGTTGAAAGTAGAATAGCCAAGGCTCAGGATGTTTTTTCACAGTCAAAAAATGTTTGGAAGAATATGAAGGTAAGTCTGCAAACCAAGATTAGAATATTGGAAGGTACAGTGATGACATTGGTCAAATATAGCTCGGAAGCATGGGTGCTCCGAAAAGCGGATGAAGATTTACTAAATGCGTTCCAGAGAAATTGCCTACGGATTGCTCTGGGTGCCCGGCTGACTCACTGTATATCAAACAGTAGGCTGCACGAAAAATGTAGTTCAATTCCGCTTTCTAGGGCTAGAATGAAAGAAAGGTTGAGATGGCTAGGGCACGTTCTGCGGATGAAGGATGACAGATTGCCGACGATTTTCCTTTTCGGCCAACCCTCTAGGGCTAAACGGAAAGCAGATCATCCTTGTTTGGGGTGGGAGGATGTCATAAAGAAAGATTTAAAGGAAATGGTAACTTCGTGGGAGGGTGTAAAGAGGAAGAATTTGAATAGATTGGGATGGAGGAGGAGTGTGCATAGCTGTTTGTGCCCGAGGTGGCTTGGTGCTGATGTGAGTTTTTAGTAGTAGTAGTAGTAGTAGTAGTAGTATACAACAAGATAAACACGGAATTCTCTTCTAGTTTGCTCAACGGCCACAAAAAAAAGGAAAGGTTAAATAAAAATAAAATGTAAATCTAACAGTAAAAACAAAAAAGAGCAACCTGATACCTTTATGACTATTAATCAACACAAATCAGATGGTATGTAACTCCACAGACCCAACAAAAAACACGAATAAAAAAAAGGTGGCATCACCGTCTTACTGCCAACTCGAAATTACTTCCTTACCAATCTTACATCGTTATTTTGTACATCTTTTAAATGTGCTCTATTATGTATTTTTAGTCAGTTTTCTTTGTAAATTTTAGCTGAATTAAACTTCACTTTATGATATTTTATTTTGTTTATCCGACTCTGAATTATTCCATTTTTTTCTATTCCCCTTTTCTTGGCTATAATGGAAGAAAGGTTGAGATGCTTAGGACACGTATTAGGGATGAAGGATGTCAGATTGCCAAAAATTGTTATTTTTGGCTATCTATCTGGGACCAAACGAGAAGCAGGTAGTTAGCAACCGAAATGAAGAGAGGTCGTAAGGAAGGATTTAAAGGAAAATGGAACTTCTTGGGAGGGGGTTAAGACTGAAGCTTTGATTGAACTGGGTTGGGGGAGGATTGTACGTAGTTGTGTTCGGTTCAACTGACTTGGTGATGCGATGAGCTCAAGTGACGGATGAAGGATGATAGATTGTCAAAAGTAGTTATTTTTGCCCATCCATCTGAAACCAATAAAAAAACACGTCGTTCCCAAATGGATTGGGAAGAGGCCTTAAGCGAAGATTTGAAGGTGGAGGAGGAGCGTACACAGATTTTTGGCTTGGTGCTCCAGTGAGTTTTTAGCAGTGATAGTAGTAGCAGTAATTGTCTCTGTTAATATCCCTCTTTTTCATTTGTGGGCCAGCTCTTAAGTATTTTTAGCTTCACTTTTCTTTATGTATTTTTAGTGACTTCAACTTTACTAACATGTCTTTTTATTTTTGATATTGCAATTCAATTCGACTTAGCTTATTTACAAAAAAAAAACAGCGCCAAATAAATTACAAAAGCGTCTTAAAAAAGTTACGAAACATTGCATGCACCTAACCTTTAAGCAAATGAATGACCATAAACAAAACAAAAATTTGCAAAAAAAAAGAACAATCCATATCCCGTCGGTCCATCTTGTAATAACAAAAACAATAATAAATAAAGACAAACTATGGGCCCTTAGCTAACAAATATTAAATATGCTATTAAAGAGAAATAGGTTCTCACCCCCCGCCGAATACTCTTTGGATTAGAGTTCCAAACTCACACACCAGGCGTCAGATTTTTTTTCTTTATTTTTTGTTTATTTTTCACTATTTTGTACGTAAGACTGAGTTTGGTGGCAATCGTTTTATGACATGGTTTTAAAGTAATAACCTACCTTATCTTGTAACAACTATGCAACCCCTAGTGCATACTATAGCAGTAAGTGACCAACCCATAATAAACCCGCTAATAATAAAAAGTTGGACGCTACACCGGTGAGCTATCAAATTACCAGTTCATTTTTTCCGCTGTGTCCATCACCTGAAAAGTTAGAAGCACGAGTCATTTTCTTTCAAGCCCTTTTTTTGATTAGTGGCATGAAAATAATTATTGAGCTTTTGAGTGATTCATTATGGGTAGCGAATTGGGTATTAAACCCTAATAAATATTGTTGCTATTTTCATTGACCTTCTACTATTATTAAACACGTATTCTATATGGGTTGTATCTTTTATGATAAAAAAAGTGACATTTTACAATTCGACGGTGCCCTACACCATTTCCTCAAATAATAATAATAATAACTTACTTAAATCCTCTATACATACAAAATGAAATAAGAGGAGTATAAAGAAAGGAAAAGAAAGACTTACACAGAAAATAGAATAAAAGAAAAAGAGAAAATAGAAAAAGAGAAGCAAGAAACAAACAAAACAGACATTATGATTCAGAATATTTCACAGCAATGTAAGTCAATTTAACAGAACACCTACTTCTGAAAGGACTCAGGCACAGAGTATTGATAAGGGTGACTTACAAGACCGGTAACTGACGCTTGTATCGACGAAAAAATATCAACGACATCTAGTGTTTGGCGACACTTAGCAGTTTTTCGAGTGAAATCGTAAGAATGATTAGTTCATTATTGTAATTGATAAAATTAGGGTAGTAATAAGTGTGTGATCTCAGTTCTTGGCAGGAAAACGATTACAATGCTTGAGAAAATGCCAAGTGTCGTCAAATGCTAGATGGCGTTAATATTTTTTTTTATTGACACTAGCGCTAGTTTTCACTCTTATAAGTTACCCATACTCTTTGGGCCCGACCTCTATTTACAAAGGCATTGATTTCCTTCATAAACTCCACAACGCCTGGATGTATAAGCATTTTGGGTCCAATCGGAATACGGAGAAGATATTCTAAAAAATCTAAAAAACTAACAAATTCTAAAAAACAGGTTTCTGTTAAGAAACGTTAAAAAGCTTCTAAATAGTACGTACCTATAGGACAGGATCAACCTGGGGGAAGGGGGGGGGTTCCTGAGAAGGCAAGCGCCCCTGGGCGGCGATACAAGTTTAAATTGTAATATTTTGGGGTAAAAATTGCAATATTTACAGCATAGATGGTGTGGCTGGCGGGTGGTTAAGTCTACATCCCCCTGAAAGAAAAAGAATAACTCCAGCTCTGGTAAAAGATGTACCAAAATCGAACAAACACTTAGCAGTGACCCAAAATAGTCTTTTGTTTATTTATAAATCTTTGATAAATAATCTCAGGTGGCTGTGTCAATTGAGAGGGGGGAACTTGCTCCCCCACCTTCCCCTAAGATATTTCGCCCCGACTCCCTTTAGATTCTGAAATACCTTGTTTTTTGTTGTTGTGTTTTTTAAAGACTTTTTTAGTAATCCCACTAATGAAATTGAAAAATAATAAAAATGACACCGCCTCCACCCCCCCTAAAATATGAAAAATACAGTCCACCCTACATTCTAACAACTGGCGCCACTGATATGAAGTTGTTCTTAGTAAAGGGTTCTGAAAAGGGGTCCTCTAAAAGCCTTTGGAAAACTAAGTTTATTTGAAATTAAAAATAACTGAAAACCCGCAGAAAGCAGATGAATTATATGAAGAATAATAGAAATGGCGAAGGATCATAAAATTATTATATATAGGGGAAGGCTATTTACAATCCTGCAAAACCAGGTGCTTCGGAGTAGGTTTTCCCGAAAGGCCTAAACAATATTTATCCTACACTATTTATACTATTTCCCAAAGGCCTACACTATTTTCGTATTATCCTATTTCATTATCCTGTTACTATTTCACTATTATCCTACACTATTTATAATTGGCCTTGATGGGGTTAAAAGTTGGGTTTAACACTCTTTCTCAGTTATGTGGTAATTTTCCTCTTTTCAGTTCGCTAATTTTTGATGAATTATCAAAACTTCCAACGTCACACGCGTCGATTGAGTAACTAAAAACTTGCAACTTGTAATAGCATGAAAAATAACTTAAAATATCTAAAATTCAGTTGGTCGTTGGATATTAATGGAATATTTGACTCCATTTATTATTGAAATCGATCACATTTTTGAATATCAACCCGAACATTTATATGTGACTTCTTTACTGCGATTGAGAAAAAGATACCAACGCAGCCAGCATTAATTTTTAATTTTTTTTTTTTTTTACTTTGAATTTTTACTAACAAACTAGTTTTAGCTGTAAGATATAAGCCGTTTTTCCCTCCAAAAAGCACTTTTATTTTTTATAGAGTTAGACCATCTGGAGCCTGTTCTTTTGTGCATTTGTAGTTTTTGCTGCCGCACGAAAACCAATAAGGTAACTCTATTCTAATTCTTACTTCTAGAGTAAAATTGTTCCAATACCCGAGCGACCTAAAGAGAAAACAATGGCTGCTCCTGCCGATTTTGTCCGTAACGTCATGGGTTCTAGCGCCGGAGCAGGTAGCGGAGAATTCCACGTATACCGACGAATCAGACGACGAGAATGTACCAGAGAGAAGCTGATGCAAGAGAAAAGTGAAAAGGTAACTTATTTTTTTAGAGCTAAGAATTCAGAGCGCATGGGAACTTCATTCAAAATTGCAAGGTGTTTGGGGGAATTTTTGCTCTTTGAAGTGGAAGGTGGATTAGAGAAGGTGTTTTCTCAGGTGTTTTGGCGGTGACACGACAGCTCATATTCCTGTCTTAAAGAGCAAAACTCTATCTTTCCTTATTACTTTAAGTGGATATCCTCGAGATTAAGGAATGGTATGGCACTTGGATTTTAGAAAGCATGAAAGCAAAGAGTTGTTTCTCCGCGGATCTAAGCACTCCATCCCTCAATTTGACTTCATTTTCGCAAATTAAGTCGTCCAAAGAGCTGATACACCAAGAAAAGTATGCTTGAGAAGTAGTTTGACTTGAGCTTTATGTCCATCTGGAACCATCTGTCTGGGTCCCTAATTATGATCATCGGTCGTTTCTCCAGTTAATAATTTAGCAAATATATGAAATTTATTGATTAAACTGGGTAAAGCACTGATGAAAGGAAAGTTCGAAAGCTTAGTTGAGTTTATTGACGCATAGGCAATAACGCTTGAAAACATTTTGAGTCCTGCACGTTCATCAAGAATAAGTTATTTTTCATAGAGTTAAACCGTCTGGAGCCTGTTCTTTTGTGCATTTGTAGTTTTTGCTGCCGCACGAAAACCAATAAGGTAACTCTATTCTAATTCTTACTTTTAGAGTAAAATTGTTCCGATACCCGAGCAACCTAAAGAGAAAACAATGGCAGCTCCTGCCGATTTTGTCCGTAACATCATGGGTTCTTGACTTGAGCTTTATGTCCATCTGGAACCATCTGTCTGGGCGCCTAATTATTATCATCGGTAGTTTCTTCTAGTTAAAAACTTAGCAAATATATGAAGTTTAATGATTGAACTGGGTAAAGCACTGATGAAAGGAAAGTTGAAAGGCTTAGTTGAGTTTATTGACGCATAGGCAATAATGCTTGGAAACATGTTGAGTGCTGCACGTTCATCAAGAGTAAGTTATTTCGTCAAGGTAATCAGTCGATCCCATTATGTGAAGGTTTAACAGGTCACTAAGATCTAATGAGCTGTGTATCCATCTGGAACCATCTCCTTGACTGGGCCATTTAATTGAGACCATTGGCTATTTCCTCCAGCTGAAAATTCACAATTATATGAGACTCCAAACCTTAAAATTTCCTTAAATTCTGTTCTGCAGGCATGAAAGGAAGGGTCCTTGTGATATGCCTGCCAGTGATGACTTGAAAGTTTGGTTGAGGACTTTGGGGTGTCTTGGTGTAGATGCCACCCTTTCTGCTCCCAGTTCCTCTCTCCATTACGCTTGATAGCTCCAGGGTTTGAGATTAGATGTTTTGATTGCTTAAGGAGTTCCAAAGTGAAGCTACACGGTTGGAAGAGATGCGATAGCGTTCTTTGCGGTTGGTAGTTTGTTGGGTGATTTATTGGAAGCTTCCTCTGGTTCTCTGGTTGGTACTGATGGGAACAAGGTTTAAGCTAGGGTTGTATTGCAGATGTTTAAAAGCTGTCATGACATCAACTCTTTTCTTTCGTCAAACGAGGGTTGGAATTTTCAATGCTGTAAGCCTCGCATGGTAAGGAGGGTTCTCAAGTTGTAAAGTATTTTGACCGCATGCCGCTGGACACTTTCAAGTAGTTATTTGCCTCTCGTGAATTGAGGGAAAGGGCGAGTGTCATTCTAGACTCCGGTGCTGGTTTTACCGTAGAAGTGTACTGCTTTTTGGTAATTTTTCGTCTGACAAAGGTTATTTTTATCATGCCGAGACGTCTCCCTGCACTTGCGGCAGCTATGAGAGTATGTTGACGGAACTTCGGATTGGAGTCGACTATAATACAAGGATCACGCTCTTCACCCACTGCTGTTAGATTGGAGTGGCTTCCGAGACTGGGGTCATTCAGTGTGCAATGTTGCTGACAGTATTGGTTCCTAGATGGAGCACATTGCATTTTTTGGCATTGTACTGTAGCAGTCACTTTTCTGACCAGTTTGCAAGGTTATTGGTTATTTACGAGGTCTTTCCTTTAGAGAGGCTCTTTCTTCAGTAGTATTGGCTGAATACTGCAAGTTTGGAGTCATCTGCATAGAAGGCTATTTTATTTTTTTTGTGCAATCAGGGGCATCCTTAATATCAATGTTAAAAAAGCTGGGCCAAACCGAGTTCCCTGAGGTACTCCACTCTTCACTGACTGTGTTCTGTCGGTAAAAAAGGCCTGAACCCCATCAATAACTTCTTTAGTTAATTCATGGCATTCAAGCTTTAGCTTCAGTCTACGATGAGGGACCTTCTCAAGTATCTTAGCTTCGTCAAGTAGAAAAGTCGACTTTAATCTCTTCCACAATAAACTTAGTAATGTAATTATAAGCATGAAGCAGATTTGTATCGATTGACCTGCCTTTTCTAAAGCCGTGTTTGTAGTTGGGCAAAAGGTTTTTGTCTGTCAGGTGATTTATGATAGCATTATTTACCATGCCTTCCATAATTTTAGAGGAGACAGAGGTCAGACTGATAGGTCTTTAGTTTTTGGCCTCTATACGCTATCTATACGCATCTATTCAGTAGTGAATTTCACCTTGGGCATGGGGGTAGTGACATGCTTAGGTGGTAGGTTTGGAGGTTCCCCATAGGTATCTTCTTCGCAAAATTTTTTTGAAAAATATTGGTTAAGTTCATTTGCTATTTCAGTTGGGAGTGGCAAAGTAATCTCTGGTATGGGGCGTCTGGCTGGTTTGCTGGAGGACACGCATCTCCAGAAGGCTTCTGGGTTATCTTTTCAATGATTTGGTAGTTTCTCTTCATGCTCAGTAAAGGTAGATCTAACCAATGTTATCACCCGATTTTTTGCTAGTTTATGCTTGGTGAAATCTTCTTCTGTTTGAGTTTTCTAGTATCTAGCCCCTACTTTTTAAAGATTAAACTGGATAAAGGACTGATGAGAAGAAAAGTTGATAGGCATAATTGAGCTGATGTGAGCTGATAATGAGCTGACCAAAATAATAAATGATATTTTACAAGAAGTCCGACATTATTATCAAATCTGAAAATCGGAAGTTCCAAAAATGACAATAATAATAATGTGTTTAAATATTTTATTCTTCTTGCAATAAGAAGAGCATAAAAGAACAAAAAGACAAATTGGATACTTATATAACAAAAGACGCACAAACGTGTAAATACATACACACAAGGAAGGAACACAGCCAACGAACTTCCGACATATCACATAAGCAAAAAAGAATTTAGCGGAAAATCATCCACTTTATTCGATCAAATTCCAAATCTAGCAACTATAGTAAATATTTTTCGAAAAATTTCAAGAACTTCATATAGTCTCTTATATTAGGTGCCTCTTTCTAGTCCAAATCGGATTGCAAAGAAAATAATCGTAAAATCGTAAAGGAAAAACAGCGGATGAATTTTTACGTTCAGAAACAGTTATACCTTCCAAACCAGAATCAGGAGAAAATCGTGAGGAGCCAAGAATGTGTTTCAAGGTAGTAAAGCATTTTCTCATTGGACAGATGTTTTTTTCTGGAAAGACATATATAAGAATTTCTTTTTCTCTTTAAGGCAATAATAACGAGCAATAATGTGGCTCATATTGGTGTTCCGTCTGGAAAACCAAGGTAATTAGGAGCTATTTTAGGAATTAGGATTTAGCTCCTAATTCCTAATTCCAAGGGTAATTAGGAATTAGCTCCTAATTAGGACTAATTAGGAGCAGTAGGAGCAGCAGTGGTGATAAGGCCAATCTGGATTTTGGAGACTGGTCATCTGGATTTTTGACCAAGTCATTAACGAAAAACACAGTCTTTGATTAAGGATTTGTTAAACCTATATCCGGTAAACCAGTGTAAAGGCTGTTGAAAGTAGTCTGCAGTGCAAATTTTCAGATAGGAGTACAATACCATCTACGTACTAGAAATGACTCACATTAATAGACAGTTCGGTGACAAACAGTTCAATTGGAATACCAACCTTGTTATTCAAATTGATGTTATGTCTGGACGCCCAGTGTTTGTGAGAGATGTTGAAGCAGCAGCAGTGACAAACCTGCCAGCCTTCTATGAAACACCTGTTAAACCAATATTTAGTAAGCTATAGTAAAAGGCTGTCAAAAGTAGTCTGCAGTGACTGCAAATTGTCAAATAGGAGTATAATGTGGTCTAAGTACTAGAAATGACTCACCTTAATAGACAGTTCAATGACGAACGGTTCAATGGGGATACCAACCATGTTGCTCAAATTGATGTTATGTCTGAACGCCTATTGTTTGTGAGAGATGTTGAAGCAGCTGCAGTGGCAAACTTGCCAGATTTCAATGAAACACCTGTTAAGCCAATATCCAGTAAACCATAGTAAAAGATGTCTAAAGTAGTCTGCAGTGACTCCAAATTATCTGATAGGAGTATGATATCATCTAAATAATAGAAATGCTTCTCATTAAAAGACGTTTATTTAGGAACAGTTCAAGGAGGATACCAACCATGCTGTTCAAATTTATGTTATGCCTGGACGCCCACTGTTTGTGAGAGATGTTGAAGCAGCTGCAGTGGCAAACCTCCCGGACTTCAACGAAACACCTTTTAAACCAGTATCCGGCAAACCATAGTAAATGCTGTCAAAAGCATTCTGCAGTGACTACAAATTTTCAAAGAGGAGTATAATATCATCTACGTACTAGAAATGACTCACACTAATAGACGGTTCAGTGAGGAACAGTTCAATAAGGATACCAACCATGTTCCTCAAATTGATGTTATGTCTGGACGCCCATTGTTTGTGAGAGATGTTGAAGCAGCTGCAGCGGCAAACCAGTCAGTCTTTAATGAAACATATGTTAAACCAATATCCAGTAGACCATAGCAAAAACGGTCAAAAGTAGTCTGCAGTGACTGCAGATTGTTCAACAGGGGTATAATATCATCTACGTGCGAGAAGTAACTCGCTATAATAGATGGTTCAATGAGGAATGATGATACGAACGATGTTGCTGAAACTGATATTATGTCTGGAACCCCAGAGCATATGAGAGATGTCGAAGCAGCAGCAGCAGTGGTAGGACAAATCTGGATTTTGAAGTGCGGAAGCTGACACAAGCAATAGTGAATAGTTCGGTTTTTGAAGAAGCAACAGTTAAATAGATATCAAATAAACTAGAGTAAAGGTTGTCGACAATGGTCTGCAGAGAGTGCAAAATGTTAGATATTAGTATGACATCTATGTATATTAAATGACTTGCATCGACTCACGGATAAATGAAGAACAGATGCATTTCACGTGTGGCAAAACAGAGTGGACTGTTGAAAATTAGGCTTAATACCAACCCCAGTTTAACCCCTCGAGTTACAAAATTGTGGACTCTATTTTTTTTCGGGACGCAAGCCATGATTCTCTAAGACAGTTGCTCTCTATTGCACAGCAATATGTGTTGCTGGCACCATATACCAAATATTCAGTTTAAATTTCAGCTGAGTCGACCGCTTCAAGCAGCTGAAGTCTAATAGCTCTGGAGCTGCCTTTCTTATAACGGTGAATTTGGGTAAGGATGGATTCTGGTGGGATTAGAAATGGAATTTCGGCTATGGCTTAATCAAGAGAAGTGTCTATGGGGGATGTAACTAGAGGATGTATCAAAAGGTTTCACCTGAAGTTGTACCTTTTTGATTGAATTTTGAAGAAGAGGAAAATTTGCTTCAAAAATTGCAATGAGTTGTCTCTTATATCACGTGATAGTTAGATACCTGTCACCATAGGCAGCGCACTAGCGCTGCCTAAGTAAAGAGCGGTGTTGGCATATTGCATTATTTATTTTTGGTTATTTTAAGTTCACAACCCCTATGCCTTTTTAAGGCCAGAACAAACTTGCACTTTACTGAAAAAAATACAAATTAATTTGCATTGTCAGTTTAATATACATATACAGATATGTATTACTGAAATTTTTAATAATTTTTCATTTATTGAAGTTACAAAAGTGAAAACATTTAAAGATTTTTTTTTCAGTAAAGTACAGATCATGCTCGGTCCTTGGGAAAGCAAAGGGGTTGTGAGCCCTACTCATGTTAATTTCTGCTCGTTTTGAGTTTAACTCAGTTATTTATTGTAATTTTTGTTCGTTTTGGGTTTCATTTATTTGTTGATGCTGATTTTTGGTAGTCTTACGTTTGGTAGATTATTTGATTTTATTTTAGCTCGTTTTCGCTTTAATGGAGTTCTTTACTTTTCTTTGAAAAACTTATTTGTGGCTTTTTAAATTTGTTCCTTCTAAAAAAGCAAAGTTTTTATTGCTAAATAGTTTTCTAATTCTGGTGGATGTTATTAATATTGTTGTTATTATTTATATTATTATTATTGTTATTATTATTAACGGTGAACTCACTAAACTAGATTGAGGGTCAAGCGGCAAAAGCCCATTGCCTCCAAATTCTCGGTAGTTGCTGTCAATTATAATATGGAAAAGGGAAGAAGCAGAAGATGAAACAAAAACGTCTAAAGAACACGTAAATGAAATCTCAATAATTTTATAATGTCATTTAATTTTCCGAAGAATAGTTTCACTCTTCTACTTCCCAGTTTTATTGGATGGATGCGGCTTCTAAGTCCAGTGATTGCCTTCTACGTTCAGAAGAAAAAGTAGAAATGGACATGGAAAGGGCCTGGGGACTGAGATCTAGAACTTCCTTAAGGTGAAAATCTTTATGGAAAATCCCATTTTTTTGCTAAATATATGCTACAGGCATTGAATTTGGGGGAGAGAGAATAATCATTTCAGATTTTTTTTTCAACGAAACCAAGCCTAACAGATACTAAATGTAGCCTGAAAATGAGCTTTTTGAGTTTTTACCTCTCCTTTTCCTCCCAAGAAACTCCTCTGATCTTCCGTTTCCGTTGTTTTGAGAAATCATTTCCAAATTTGGAAAATTCAAAATTAAAATCGCAAGAAATTTTTTCACAGTGGAAAATACAAATCAGTTTCCATTGCTGGAGAGACTTCTTTGATGTAAATTTTGACACTTTGTGTCAAATTAAAATATTTCGTAATTTGGTTGATTATAAATATGTGGTATTTTAGTTGCGTAAGCAGCTAACGTTGTATTGGTTGCGCAAGCTGTGGTATTTCTTTTTTTCATGTGCTGGATTAGCATCAAATTTGCCAGAATTTATTATCACTTAAAGTACCACAGAAATTGAAAATTAAGTCTGATCGTTTGATTCGGCTACTTAGAAGCACACACACACTCTGCACACACCAACACACACCACACATACCACACACACCACACACACCGAACACACAACACACATCGCACACACCACACACATACCAACACACACACACACCATACCATACCTATATGCAAATATTCAGTTTTGGCTAGTATCCTGTCACCAAATTGCCACAAAAAAGAAATATGGGTGAAAAATCAGCTAGAAAATGTAGATGCAAATTAAATGTATGCGTCTTATAAATTAGCTATACAAAACAGCTTGATAAGGTTTAATTTTCCTTTAATAGTCTAGTTGTCTTTGGGAACTAACATATTGCTTGTGTTTGAAATTTTAAAACTGAAAAGCCTTATCAAACTTAACCAATCTTTTCGCATTTTTTATATTCTAACGCTTCAACGTGGCAACACTGAGGAAAATATGGTATTGCCTTAAAAATTTTATAATATTGAAACACAACCAAAATTTTCTGATGATCTAATGGTTTTCAAATATTCTAATGATCTAAGACTAGTCCAGGGGCAAAAATGTTTCTATTTTGGTGTCCTTGGTGCTTCAACTGCTGCTACTATTACTAATGACAACTCGCTGTGGTACCAAGCCACCTGAGACCTACATAGCTACGCACGGTCCTCCTCTATCTCAATCTATTCAAAGCCTCTCTCTTTACACTCCCCCAAGAAGTTTTAATTTCCCTTAAATCCTTCCTTACGACCTCCTCATACCCAATTGGGGAACTAGTTGCTCTTTGTTTGACCCTAGTTGGTTGGCGGTACATGGACGATCTTCATCCTTCCTCCCCAAAACGTGTCCTAGCCAGCCATCTAAACATTTCTCTCATTACAACCATAGAAAGCGGAATAGAAGTTCATTTTTCGTACAGCTCACTGTTTGGAATACGGTCAGTCAGACAGCTACCCAAAACAATTCACTTACAATTTCTCTAAAAAGCATGTAACAAATCATCCTCCGTCGTTCAGGGGGCCCTTGCTCCCGAACCATACTATACAATTCTACAAAGAAAATAGCTTAAACTATGTTCAGAATCTGATACCCCTTCCTCGGCCCTTGCTCTTTACGCTACTAAACTCATGAAGTTCTTTAACAATACTTCTCTTTCAAATTCAATGTCACTTGTGTTTGAGCATTTTTCTTAAAGAATTGTGACAAAATTCAAACTTTAGCGTAAAGAGCGAGGGTCAGGGAAGGGTTAGCCCCGCTCATTTTAGTAATTACTTCTGTTCATTTAAATTATTAATATTGCGCTTTAATTTCAATTGAGAATTGTTTTTTATTCAATTTCTGACCGTTCTTTTACATCATATCAGAAAATCCTCTTCTCTAGCCCTCTTCTGTGCATAATTCCCGATGGAAACTTTCTTTTTCACGAAAAATTCTGCTATTGAACCCCCTCGCAAAAAATTCCCTCCCCCCGAAAAACTCTATATTTTCCCAATAACAAATAATAAATGTGAATAATGGGAAAATTGTGTAACTTACGGCCCTTTCCCAAGGGGCTATGGGGTTCTTGTCATCCCTAAAGGTATAGTTATTGAACCTTTCAACTATGCTGGATCAAATGGCCATCTCAAAAATGTTATCAGGTGTAGGGAAAAAAGAGCGTTGGTTGGGGTTAGTTGCCCTATAATCTTTAGTTCTCTTAAAAAAGCCACTAGGAATTTTATTCTCCGTTTGAGTGAACCCTCTTTCTATTTTCTAGGACCATTGGGTTCGGTAAGATCACTTCTGGGAAAAGAAAAAAAAAAAAAAACAGTAATCTGTGATCTTTCTCCTGAAAGACAATAGAAAATTCCACATTATTGCGGATAGAATGTTAAAAAATCTACAGTATTGTTCTCTAGTATTTTGAATTTGGTGGAGTAATTTTTATTAAGATCACTTGACTTAGTCAGGGATATCTTCCTCTTTTTTCAAAAATCAGGTAAATTTTCTGAGGCTCTTAGATTTTAATGAACAACATTAAAGTTAATGAATATTACATACATTGAACCAGCATAAAGAGCCAATTCTCTTGTCAATTGTTATCAGAATTTTGTGTTTTAGTTTCGGTTGCTATTCGGCCGAGTCGTTCCTTATTTACAGTTTGTTACCACAGTAAATGTTTTCCCCCTTTTACCTGCATCTGAAATATTTATTTTCTTTAATAAAACTGTCTTTTTTACTTAATGTCCAAATTCAATTAAAAGGGATCTAAATATATAGGCAATTTTTAATTGGACAAAAGAGAATTAACATGTTCACACTTTAATTGCCGCGATAGTTATTTTTGGTAGATAATTAATTTCAAAAAAATATTATTCAAGTGAATATTTTCAAACAGCAATTTGGTAGGATGAATCTGTAAAAAAAAAGGCTTTACTTAGTTTTTAAGTTGTTTATGAAGCATTTCTCCGCTTTATAGCACAAAGGCTTAGAGTTGAGCTTAGAACTCTAAAAGCGAAGATTCGGCAACAGTAAGTAACTCCGTGTTCAACAGAGCTTATTGCATTATTTTCAATAACTTATTTAGTAAGCGTAATCATTTTGCTTTACTGATCGCGATTTGAGCATCAGAATGAATTTCTTGAAAAGAAAGTAAAAGATAAAAATCTTCTCAAATTGATATAACCCTTGAAACATACAAAAAATGCTGCTAACTTACTGGTAGATAAATATAAATAAACCGATAATTTTTGTTTAGAAGAATGATTTACAGCTTATTGAATCTGAAGCACAATAAGCAAATAATTCAGTGTTATAGGTTTCAATAAGTGTTCTTGAACATAATTCAATAATTCCAGTTGCCTATGGAACGCAAGGCGAGACTCTAATTGGTGACAATTAAAATTAAATACCTGAAACTAACGCCATCTATCTTTTTTTCTACAAAAGTTTCATGTTATAAGTTATAAGTTTATTAATCCACACTCACAAACAAATAAATAAATTAAATAATATTTTCGCGCTGGAGAAAATCTGTGAAGGTTTGCGGTCGTGCGAAAGTCCACGTGACTACTTGCCTATTAACTCGACTATTTACTTTAACCTCAACTATTTAATTAAATTATTATAAATTAACCCAAAATAAATAAACTATAACCTATATATATATATATATATATATATATATATATATATATATATATATATATATATATATATATATATATCTATGAAAAAACAGATAAATAAATAACCAAGTTAATAGATAAATAAAATACAAAAGAAAAATAATAATAACGAATCCAGTTTCCATCACTCTTCAATACTCTACTCCCAACACCCTGCCCTCCCAGCCCCACCTTAGCCCCTACCCACCGTTACCTTCCCAGCCCCCTCACCTTTCCAGCTCCTCTTCCTCCCCTACCCAACCTACTAGCCGTAATAAAATTCAGCAAATTTCCCCCCAAAAAATAATCTTTAAATTCTTTTTAAACTGAGGTGCGTGTTCCACCGCCTTAATGTTCAATGATAGCTCAATCCATACAGATGGACCCAGGTGTTGCATTGGAAATGAAGACCTGGTGCCACGACGCAAATCAACAATTATATTATCACTTTGCCTAGTTTCATAATTATGCAGTTCACTATTAATAATGGTAAAAACTCTTAAAAACATGAGGAGTTAAACCATTCTTACACTGAAACACAAATACTGCAGGTTGTTAATCTTTTATTTGGCCAGATAAAAGGCTCTGTCGTGTCCCCTCCTCAACGCCCCGCTCTTTACGCTAAAGTTTGACTCTTTCTCACAACTCTAGGTTTAGTTTTAAGTTCAATTTCGCTCCTTTCTTGCAGTTAAAAAAAACTTGCTTTTATTATTTAATTTCTTTAAGATCTATCAAAAATTGAATTAAATAGCCAAAGCAGAATTGAATTAAATAGGTAACGGACAGAGATAAGGTGATGATTTTTACACTTATGAGGTAAATGTAAAAGAAAACAAGGAAACCTGAAATGGTAAAAAGAAACCAGGGGTCGCAATTTGGGAAGGAAGCAGGAGGGAAATTTGTCCCTCCCCCCTCCTTTGTATATTCTTATAATATTTTTTTGGTATTTTCCTTGAAAGTTGCCTTTTTTGTGTTTTCTTTTTAAAAAAGTGAAAAAAGATTACACCCTGCGGATTTTGGAAAATATATTTGCCCTCCCCCCCCCCCCCCCGTCCGACATTCTAGTGAATTGGTGCCATTGCAGTGCCTTAATTTTGATCAATACTGGATTTTATCTTGGATTTTTATCCAATTATATTGGTTTATATTCAGATTTATATTGGAAATCGAAGTTCATAGCACCCTTAAAATATAGGAAGATTATTACATCTTCTCTCTTTCCCTATTGCAGTGAATATAAAAAAGTAACAATAACACAATCGCCACTTAATAAATGGTCACTTACGGTAGGTATTCTGTTTGTCAAATTACATTTGTAATAAGGCAGTACTTATAATTTGCCACTTAAGCATTCTGTTTCGTCACATTTACTTTACGTTAAGGCAATGCATTTTCAATCCTATTACGATGCTTTTTCTTTTGAACTAGAGATTCAATCACTTACATGGGCCTACAACTCTTCCATATCTGGTAGTATAGTTACTGGAACTGTCTGTGCTACTGAGACTTTTGTACATTCTCGGGATTGGAATAAGCTTCTATTCAGAGATGATTGGGTACACCGGCTAATGTATTGCTGCAATATGTAGGTTATACACGTCGTTTGACAGGTTCTATTGGGGCATGTTTTTTTTCATCAGATTCTGGTTGGTTGGATGCTGGTGGCTTACCGCTGGTACTGTCTTGCGGAATGGTTGCTTGGTCAGACTGGGCGGTGGGATTCTGGTAGTGTAGTGTTGATGCAAAGATGGCAGTGGCTCCGCCTTTAAAGATTACCATCTGCTGTCTATGCTAATTAGGAACTGGGGTTGGTGTTAGGATCTGTGATTACACCAGGCTGCCGTGCCCTTTTATTCGGTTGGGCATTAATAAGTTGACCGATTGCTATAGGTGGGGTATGGTTACTTAGTCAGACTGGGCGGTTGAATGCTGGTAGTGTAATGTTGATGCAAAGGTGGCAGCGGTTCCACCTATAAAGATTGCCATCTGCTATCTATACTAATTAGGAACTGGGGTTAGTGTCAGGTTTTGTGATTACACCAGGCTGTCATGTCCTCTTATTCGGTAGGGCATTGATAAGTTTACCGATTGCTAGAGGTGGGAGCTCTTTGGCATGCTTGTCGTAATATCTTTTAGCTTGTTGGATATAGCGGCTTCTTAAGTACGTAGATCTCTATCAATAAAAAGTAGAACTGGTGAGGCATAACCATCACTGGAGTGTTCCTATATTCAAGGAGTGCAAGCTGAAGTGCTGTTACTGTTTGTTAATGATCTGGCGTGCATACAATTTGCTTCCAAGCTTATCGATATAAGAACGCAACTGTAATATTCCACGGTGAGGAGGTACTATGTGCCCTGTTTGTAAAACACGTCGAGGCCAATATCTGTCCATGGTAAGCTGGAATGCTGGGTATTTCATGCAGGTTTAGGGGTTCTTTTTGGCTTGATTTTGTAGACTTGACACAAGCGGTGTTGTTTTGGAAAAGTTCTTTATATCCTTAGTCATCCTAGGCCAGTATACAACTGATTTGACTCTTAGCTTCGTTTTGTCCATTCCTAAGTGTGAAGCATATCGGTTTCTCAGGATATCATTTCGCAGGCTAGTGGGTATCAGCAGTCTATTGTCTTTAAGGATGACTGAATTAAGAATGGAAAGTTCATGGTAAACATGCCAAAAACTGATTACTTTCGAAGGAACCTGGTCTCGACTCTTTTGTTAGCCTTTTTGATATTCTGTAACAGCGCTATAAGGCTTTGGTCAGACGTGGCATTGTTTCTTATTTCGAGTAACTTCTCACCACTGATAGGTAGTAGGATCATCGTTTTAAGGACATAAGTTCCAATTTAATTTTTGAGCAGAGGCTCATCCCTCCGAGACCAGACTTTGAGGAATCTAACTGTATTTCCACTTCATTGTTTTCTGGATCAATAAATGATAATGACTGGAAAAGTGAGTTCTTGATGGTTTCAAGAGCCTTCTGATGTTCATGCTTTAATACAAAAGTCTGAAGGGCTGTTCGTTCATTCTGATCATGCTCTTCAAGGGTTTTGCCTGAAATGATTACGTAATCAGCAATAACGGACAAGTCAGTGAAGCCTGAAAATGTTTCCTCCATTCTGTGTTGTAATTTGTCCTGGGTGATCAGTCCAAAGGGAATTTTCTTAAATTTGTAACGCCCAAATGGCGTATTGAATGTTTTTAAATCAGCACCAGTGACCGATAGCTATGACATGTATCTAGTTTAGTGGAATATATTGCACCTGAGTGTTTTTGAAATGGCTGATTCAAATTTTGGCACAGGGTAATGGTCTCTTTATTGATTTATTCAGGTCATGAGTGTTGATACAGGCTCTGAGCAACTTGTTTGCCTTATCTGCTACAACAATTACGGTGACTTATTCTATTGTTTGGATCACCTTCGCTATAATTTCCATGCTTTCCATTTGATCCAAATCTCCTCTAAACTGCTGTTTGAACGACATTCGGATCGGCCTAGCTGGAACTTTCCTTTTGGTGGAGCACCCTCCTTCAGAGTAATTATGCTCCCTCCTTCCAATCCAATTCCTAAGAATAGATCCTTTAACTCTTCAAAATATTTCAGCATTGATGTATTGATTTCATTTATTTCAGGGATGAGGTTGACAAGATTCAAGCATTTGCTTGTTTCAAGTCCTAGGATTGTAGAAGGAGCATCTTGAACAATGAAGAAACACTCGGACTTGGTACTTCCATTGCCGTGGAAACAGATCAGGTAGCATCTTTCTGGAACTGGAATCCTCTACCTACAGAAGGCCGTTAGGATTTGAGCTGTGGGATGCGGCTCTGGATTGGTCGTTATTTCGTCAACAGATGTTTCGGCAGTATTTGTTGGCTTAAGCCCCAGTATCAATTTTCAATTCATTCTGCTGTTGATTGTTGATAGTTATCTTTGTGAATGTATATTTGCTTGATGAAAATACGTTTATGGTGTATATAAAAAGTTTTTTACTTTATGAAGGGTCTGGATGTTGGGACTTGAAGATGGTATTTAGTCTTTTCTTTGCACTTTTACACATCCTAGCGAAATGATTGGGTTTTTCAAAGTTGTTGCATGCTTTTACTTTTGCATAACTTTTGTGTAATGGTGCAAATTCTCTTCCACAAAAATAGCATTCCTCACTTCTGTTTTTTGCTTGAAATGGTTTTGCTTGTATTTGACCTTTTTCATTTCTGGATTGAATCAACCTCTTGTTTTAAGGTTATATCATGGCAAGATGGGGGGCTCATTGTCTTCAGCTGAACCTGGATTTCCACATCTTTTCGATCTATAGAAACTGCTTGAGTAAGACTAAGATGAGACATCATCTTTGGTAATTTTATACCACAAACTAGCCTATCACCTACCGTCTCATCTCTAATAGTAACATCATTTTCACAGTCTTGAACGAGAAACTAGAGCCCTTTAGTGTATTGATTAGTAGAGCCCCCTTCTTTTTTTATCTGTTTTGTGGAAAAAAACATTTCTAGAACACTGTGTTGACTCATGGTTTGAAATAGCTGTTGAGTTTCTCCATATAGGCCTCTACATTATTTTTTTCATTGTCTCCAAGGGTGAAGGGCAATCCACTTAAGTAAGCTTGCAAATTGCATAGTTGCAGCTTTGCCACTAAGTGGTCCTTGGAGCATTAGCTTGGCCAGGTTCTTAAAACGGGCCCCTGCTTCTTTTTGGTTGGGATTACCTCATACCATTTCGGGTATTGTACAGCAGTTTCAATGTTAATACTCCTGGCACCGTGTAAACAATTCAAGATTTATATGGGAAACCCAAGCTTACCGCACCTAGTAAACATTGAAGTATTATTACAGTATTAAAGGGCGAATAGGACTAGTAACGTCAAAGTAGAATGCAACCATAGTTTCCTTAATTCATCTAGTTTGAAGCAACACACGGGTCCATACTCGGCATGACTATTTGTTTAGAAGCAGAGGAAAGCGTGATCGTCTTATATCTATCAGTTGTCTATTTTCAGTTGGAAGTGGGAAGTTGGAATTTTCAGGGAAGTGGATATAATCACTTTAAAAAGATTATGTTGGAGCCAAATCTGTACTCTGTGATTGATTTGAAGTTATCTAATTGGTATAACTTTTATAACCCTTGTTGCACCAACTAGCACTATGCTATAGATACAAAAACAGGTCAAATCACATAAAGAAATCAAATCAGAGATTCAGGACAAGATTAACATAATTTAGCCGATAATTTTTTACTATATCTATAACAGTGATAACACAGATTTCAAGCCTAAAATCTCCATCAAGAACATGCACACCCTTGAATACCATTTGTATGGTCACTGGGAAACACCTTAGTAATCATTTGGTAACAATCTTGCTGGAATAGTAATTAGTTACTTAGTAATCAGTAAGTAATTAGTAATAGTGATATGTAATAGTAAACTAGTAATAGTAGCTTGATTAAAATCTTACTGGAATAGTAACAGAAATACCAGCCAACAAATGGAGGAAATGAAAAGAAATAGTAAAGGGGTAGTCGCAATAGAATTGTTGTAAAAGTACTCCTCCCCTTTCCAGCCAGTCAAAATAAGATCAAACTACTTATATTAACAAACTTATATTTACAAGTAGGGAGACTAATAAAGAAGAGAGAGGAGTATTTTCTTCTAATTGTCCTATGCATGAATTATAATGAAACGGAATTTGTGCTTTGTGTTTTGTTTTAAGCTTCCTAATGTGTATAACTCCTATAACCTTTGTTACACCAATTAACACGGGGCTTTAAAGGTAAGAACAGGGCCAAAAACAAAACGAAATAAAATCAAAGATTCAGAATAAGAGTAACATAATTCAGCCAGTAATATTCTACTCTATTTATTACTATTGGAAAGCATATTGTAACAAATTAGCTCGGTTTATCATCCACAATCGAAGATGATTAACTGTGACAATATGGATTGCAAACCTAAAATCTTTCGAGAAACTAGATAAATTTGATTACCATTAGCTTGGTCACTGGAAAACATCTTAGTAATATGTAATAATAATTACTATAATAATGTAATAATGTAATAATAAGTAATAATAATTACATCTTAGTAATTGCTTGATTGCAACCTTACTGTAATAGTCATTAATAAGTTAGTAACAGTAAATTAGTAATAATAGCTTGATCCTAATCTTGCTGGAATAGTACTAGCAATCCCATCCAAGGAAAGGACAGAATGAAAGACAACAGCCAAGGGTAGTCACAATAAAATTATAATAAAGATATCACCCTTTCCAGCTATTCAAAGTAAAACCAATCTACTTTACTTTTTCTGATACAAAAGAAAATATACAGAAATTTAGGTTCACTAGAGACAAATCCCTAATATTATACGTTTCATTTTAGAACTAAATATAAAAATACTAATATTTATGTAAATATTATGTAAAAAAAAACAAACAAAAAAACACTAGAATATTTGAAAATTCAAAATTTCGTTTTGAGCTTGATCGGATTGTAATTAGGAATTATTCTATTAATTTATAAATTATATGGAGTCTTTCAATCTACTTTAGTTTTTCTGATACATTGGAAAATATGCAGAAATTAAGGATTCACTGATCACAAAATTTTAATATTATACGTTTCATTTTAGAACTAAATATAAAAACACTAAATAATATAATGTAAGAATTATTGGCATCTAGGAATGTGATTTTGACTTTAAATAGAGTTCACCCTATAAAAATCCATAAAAGGTGCATGGTGAATTGCATGGACTAGAACATTTGAAAGTTTAAAATTTTGTTTTGAGCTTGATTGGATTGGAACTAGCTAATACTATTGATTCATAGATTATGTGGAGTCTTTCAAGCTTTAGTTTCTAAAGGAGAAACAAGGGGCTCGTTATCTAAAGAGGGTTTTTTTTAACTCCCCTGAGCAGCTTCTTGATACAAGCTTGATGTCCTTGCCAGTCCTTTTAAGTTTGGCATCTTTACTGAAGGTATAAGTAGCAGAAAATTTAAAAGGACGCCCTGCCTTCCCTGTAAAATTTTGAGAATTCCAGCCTGTAGACCCTTTTTTTGGGCTTCAGACCCACTATCACCAGATAAAGTGATCATACATCTAGTACCTCATACTATAGCCCTACGATATTCATTTTTTTCTTCGGAATAAAAATTTTACTGAAAACGCAAAATCTCCAAAAAACAGGACATTCTTTTCGGAGTGTTAAAATCCTTGACTAGCCTGCAGAAAACAGGATTGATTAATAAGACTCTCAATCGTCTTTTACTGGACATGCCACTTTTAGTATTCACTTTAAATTCTCTTAAAACTTAAATAAGCTCAGTTTTCAGCAAATCACTAGTTCTACTTCATTGTTCTAATTATTTTTTCTAATTCAACAAAAACAAAGCTTTAGACTCACTTTTAGAATCAGTTTCCTATTTGGACTAGAAATAGTTGTGTTTCTAGGCGGTACGGAGTTTTCGAAATTTGTAAAAAAGATGGATGAGCTATCGACTAGATCTTGTAAGCGGTCTGGTAAAACAGCTGACTTTCCTCTGAGTTATATTAGGCCAAGTTAAAGTAATTTGTTTGTTTATGAGTGAAATTATTTTTCTTTTGGTTCGTGTTTTCGTTCTTGTTGTTAGTTCGTGAAGGCCAAATTAAAGTATTTTGTATGTTTTGTATTATTAGTAATTTTTTTTCTTTTTTAGTTTGTGTTTTTGCTGAGTGAGACTGTCATTTCTGTCCTTAAATAGTTGTTGCCCTTATTTTTTGTATATGTGTGTCTCCTGTGCTTGGTTTCTTTTCTTTTTGTTTTCTCCTCTAGTGTCCATTTTCGTGTTCAGGGGGGGTATAAATAAATTATTATCATTTTTATTAAAACAGTATCAACATTTCTGTGTAGTAAAGTGTCTTTCTAGAAATCTAGTACCTTTCAAGAAGTTCAAGCCCCTTACCAAGAAAACTTTTTCCAGATCAGTCTTCTAATCCCTTTTCATTCGTAGGAATTGAAAGATGAAGAATTCCAAAGGCAAATTGAAGAGAAGAAGAAGGCGTTGGAAGAAAAAACTGCTAAGAAAAGACAAAAAAGATTGAAGAAAAAACAAAAAGCAAAGGATCCAAAAAAGCAGAAGGTTGATACCCAAGAAAAATCAGAAGAAAACAAAAGCGATGAGAGTGATGAAAATGAAGAAGACTGATACTTGAATTGACATTGAACTCTTTTAACTTCAGGCTTAGATTTTGTCGTAATTACTTTAGTAATAAAAAACTTAATCAAGACTTAAATTACTTTTTTCAAGCACCCCGTTATTACTAAGGAGTCAGGATTTACGGAATTTAAGAAATTATTTTTGACCTGGATTTCCTGAATTCTTCAAATATTGTTAATGTGACTTTAAAAAAAAATGACGTCAAAGTAACGGCAAAACCAGTTGGTTTGCATGGAATCAGATGGAGTCTTTTCAAGCCTAATCCTCAGGTTTCCAAATGTTGGCAACACTTTATTTCTATGCATATTGCAGTCGTTTTAGCTGGACAAACCCCAAGGGCTAGATCCAGGCTTTCTAAAGGAGGGGGAAATCGGTCAAGAAGCAAAATTCAAATTTGTCTTGTGCGCTGGGAATTTTAGGCAAGGGTGCCACTACCTCTTTTTCTTTCGGGCAGGGAGAGGGATGTGGTGACAGATCAAAATCATGCTGACAATTATTTTTGAGCGAGCAAATATGTATTGCCATGAAACTTCTAAAACACTATCATTAAAAAGTGTATTATCCTTTGTATTTGCATCTTTGGAACCTATTTTATAAAAACAAACATTTTCGGAAAAAAAACACGTTTTTACACTTGAACGGATACGTGTAGCGGCGGCGATCGAGTGGTACTTTAGTCTGAACACGCTGTGTCTTTAAGATACGGCCGAAAACTGGAAAGAACGTAGACGCTGTGGACGCTGCTTGCGTGCATTTCACAGAAAAGAGTCTGACATTAAAGTATAGATAAAGTATGTAAAATGAAAGTGCAGAATGTACCTTTCTCTGTGCTGCAGTTTAATTACAGCTAACTAAGTTTAAAGCTTATAGCACCCATTCTTCTAGATAAAGCCAGAAACTGGAAAGAACATAGATATGGACACACCTTGCGATATTTTAGAAACAGAGGAATTATTTTAAGCAGAAGTTTTGATTTTGCGTCGTACTTGAATTTATTAACAAAGGAAAATACCCTTTCATTATGAACCTAGCTAGTGTGGGTGGAGACCCACTATCTGGAATACATTTTGCGACCTTCAATCAGGACTGCACGTAAGTTAGAACATAAAATGTAGTCAATTAGTGGCTTGTAAAGGGTTTTTGGTAAATTTGCACTTTAATTTGCTGTCTTTGGTAAAGGTTGAACAGAACGCTCAGTGTGTACCTTTTATAACCCACTAGAATCAAACTTGGGTAAAATTCTAGTTAATTGACTTCTTGCTATCACAGAAAGGGTTTAGGTTAGGAAAATGAAACTTTCAGGGATGAATCTAGGCTACAGACTAAAGTATGTCCCGGGAAGGTATTTTGAAGCAACTGCCTCCACTCCTTCTCCCTCTAGAGGGCCCTGACCTTTGATGACCTTTAAAAGTATGTGTGTTATAAAAGTGAAACCTTACAAGATAAATCTTCTGCTTATTTGAAGTACAACAAAATTATTTTCAGGTTCATAACTTTGCTCAATTCCATTTTATAAGGTTTTAAAGATATGCAAATACATTTCCTAAATTTTGAAAAAAAAACATTCATATGGCTCAAAATTCTACTCAAATAACAGGAATTGCATTTTTAGAACTAAAGGCAGAGAAAAAGTAATTAGTAACTGAAAATTAAAGTAAAATGTTGTTTTGTCAAAATTTCAATAGGTATAGACCTGTCACATAGGCAAATTTCAGGGGCCCCTAGAGGGAGAAGGAGTGGAGGTATGTACTTCAAAAAACCTTCCCAGGACATACTTTAGCCTGTAGACCCATCCCTGAAAGTTTCATTTTCCTAACCTAAACCCTATCCAAGATAGCAAGAAGTCAATTAACCAGAATTTTACCCCAACTTGTCAAAATAATCACAAGTTCAATCTAGCCAATGCTCCAGTAAAATTCTACTTTAGCAACTTTTGGCTATCTTGGAAAGGGGTTAGGTTGGGGAAATGAAGCTTTTGGTGATGGGTCTACAGGCTAAATGGCCTGATGGCCTGTAATATGTCATGGGAAGGTATTTTGAAGTACCTACCTTCAGAGATTAATAGAGATAGTAGTTTTCAGAGATTATTAGCACTTCTCTAAAATGCCCCCTTGAGATTCCAGTTTAACTATCTATGAAAAGATAGTAATTAGTAGGGAAAAAGGGTTGAAACACATCTCAAGTGATGGTCTTTGCTTTGAACCAGCAAATTAGGCCTTGGTGGTGCTGAAACTGTATAATTATTTCTAAATTTGACATTGTTGATTCACCCTCACAACTAACAAATATCTACAGATCTATGTTTTAAACTCAGCAAATGATTGGTGCTTTTGTCCCTCTTTGGTCATTTTTTGAAATGATTTAATTTATTTATGTTGTATTAGAACTGTATGGTTATGGTTTTTTTTTTCTTTTTGTTTACTCCACAGTCTTATTATTATATTTTGCAGGTTATAAGTAAGTATTATATTGATATTATCAATTAATATTCACCAGAAATGTGATATGCCATTTCTTTACTGGCTAGTCATTATATAGGCTATAAATAAAAAAAGAGAAGGTAAGCAATTAACAAGGATAAATTTAAAAGTACTTGCTATTTTTCAATCCATTTATCTGTCCCTGATTCAGAATTAAAGGCAGTTTGTAAACTTATTTAAAAGTAAAGGCAAAGGAGCAAGGGAAGTAAGCAAATTTACAGTTGTGTTTTGATTACTCTGCTAGGTAGGTAAATGCAATACTCTATGCATTTTATGTTCTTTCCAGTGGCTTCTTTATATCCTACTAATCTCTTCCTTTGCAAGTTCCATTTTGAGCTATTAAAGATGAAACCTTATTCCTTATTATTTTCTTGTAGAAAATGGTGACCAAAAATTCTGACACTTACTTTAAATCAAATAGAAATACTTGGGCTACTTCTGCTGTCACCTCATTCCTAAAACTGCATTGCTTCACACTACCCCTCCCCCCTCTAATATACCAGTTTATAACCCACTGTGTATATTCTCGCATTATTTTACAATAGCAAGATTCTTTTTGTCCATATTGTTTTACAGTGGACCCATGTTAATGAGCAGGAAGACAAGGGTTGCAGTATTACAAAATATAGTGGGAATATTCATAGTGGGCCATACATTGCTCTTTTTTTTTGGGGGGGGGGGGGGTAAAGTGAAGCAATGCACCCTCAGAAATAAGATAAGCAAGTATTTATGGTAGCTTTAAAGTAGTTTTGGGATTTTTGGTATGGTAAGGTGAATATTATTAATACAATAGCTACAACAAATTTCCACTTTAGCCAACTGAGAGCAGAGCTGAATTTAATAATTATTTTCTTCTGACAAGCAATAACAAAAAAGAATTACTTTAAGGGCTCAAAATAGAATTTGTAAAGGAAGCAACTATTATTTTTAGAAAAGCCATAAAAAGGCATTTTGAATAGTATATTCATCATCTAACTAAAGAAGTAATCAAAACATCTGTTAGTTTACCAGGAAGTGTGTCCAAGGTCCAGCATATGTCTTGCCACAAGGTAATCAAATAGAACATTAGTGTATCTCTGCTAGCAAGTGGTGCAGCAGATGTCCCACAGTCATATCTTCCATCATAGGGTAAATCTTCTACAGTTAAGAATAACTTCATATTTTTAAATTATTTTCTTTGACCTTTATTTGATCCTACTGTAGCACTCAACTCCCGAAAATACAAAAAAAAAGAATCAAAAATTTACTATTAAATAATACATATTATATATATATATATATATATATATATATATATATATATATATATATATATATATATATATATATATATATATTATTACATAATATATAATATAAAATTATAATATAATAATATTATATATAATAATAATAATAATTAATAATACAAAAAAATTACGAATAATTGATAAAAATGTAGGACAAATTCTTAATGCAGGCATAGAGTTGCCTAAATAACTTCATATTTTTAAATTATTTTCTTTAACCTTTATTTTATCATACTGTGATACTCAACTCCCAAAAATACAAAAAAAGAATAAAAAATTTAAGAATAAATACTGTAGGATATTCTAAACCTTGTAATCTTTCTATATTCTGGAATACAAGTAGAAGTATTCCAAAGATTTTTCTTTCTCTGTTTTTATTATCTCTCTGTTTTACATGCTCAGTTTTACATGCACAGGGAATTTTTTGCTTGGGGGATTCTCCTAAGGAGAGTTTTCCATGGGGAGGAGGATTTTCCAGAGGGTGAATACGCCTTGCACTACATCTGGCTTTGGTGTCAAAGAAGCTAGATGCCTTAATTGATTACTTTGGCTCTCTATCCCTCCTTCCATCATTTTTTTAGCAGAAAGGTATGTTAAACCTTGTTTGAAAAAGGATGATCAGCATGTAGAATTGGAGACACAAAGTTGCCCTCTGGAACAAATCTCTCCTAAAATAAGATTAGAGTTGTAGGACAAATTGTTAATGCAGGCATAGAGCTGCCTGAATTAGCAACAATTTATGCCTAATCCAAATTTGAATGATCTTTTTTGATTTTTAGCTTCTTTCCTTGTCAGTCATTGTTTTCTTTCTGTTTGGGCAACTTTATATATAGTCTTATGCACATTATTATTTGCTATCAAATTATATATATATATATTTTTTTTTTCTCCAATTTGTCAATTTTCTAATTTAAAGTACTATTACTATTGTATGTATTATTTAGTTATAGTTGCCAGTGATGTAGTATTACTATGAATTACTATAAAATGTAGGATTCTTTGCTAGTTGATTATATCCAATGTAATGAACTGTGTCTGCTTATACAAAGAATTGTCCCCGTTTAAGTGTTGTGTAGTTTCTTTTTGAAGTTTTGAGTTAATTTTCTCCTTTATGTTTTTTAAAGTTAGACAAGTTAAGTTTTGAATTACAACTCAAATACTTGCCTAAAAATGAATGAATTTTATATATGGCTTTTTATATGACCATACTTTATATATGAGCCATACTTTTTTTTTATTGTTTTATCTCTTTTTTCTAATTTCTTTTTCATGTTTAGGTCACTTGCTGTTGGGACCCCAACTGGATATAAGCTATACTCCTTGAGTGCCACTGATAAAATTGATTGTATTTTTGACAGTGGTGAGTTTTCTTCTCTTTTTGTAACACTTGTCAATGTATATTATGACATTGGATTCTTGGTATTATAACACTTGTCAATGGATAGTTTGAGCCAGATTCACCAAAAAAAGAGAGAAAAAAGAAGAAAAACAGACAGTAAACCTCACTTGCAAACAGTATTTACCAACTGGAAACATAGACTCATCTCAGAATCCAAGCAAATCACAAACTTTTGGTTTTTAATCTGAAAAGAAAGGGGTTACAAGTAAAGTGGGGGATGTCATACAAGGTCATATCCAGGGGGTTACCAGGTTTGACCTCCCTCTCCCCATTTTATTTAGCTCATAAAAAGGTAACAAAATTGCGTATTGACAAATTTTGATGCGTTTTTGAAGTCTTGTTGCAACTCCCCATTCGAAAAAACTGCCCCCCCCCCCTCACCTGAACAAAAATTTCTTTTTAGAATTCTAAGTGAAAGTAATGATTCACATGTCAGACAAAAGAGATTATTTTGCTATAATTCTCTGCAAGGATGTACGCAGGGAGAAAGGGGATTGGGACCTCAGCAGCCACTCCCCTCAAAAAATTAAAACTTTCATGAATATTTTGGAAAATCACATACAAGTTTTTAAATATTTTTTTATATTATTCCCTCCCCCCTACTCTTGAACTTGCCCAGTTCTATAGTATAAACTGTGCTTCAATTTCACTGATTTATGTCAGTTGTGTATTTTCGTCACCTATTCAGTTTTTTCTTTGTTTCTTGAGTGACAAATAATCCTGCGTTTTTAAATCCACTCGGTTTTAAAACCTGCTCTGTGCAATTTTAAGCCTGGGCAAACACTTAAATTCCAGCTGTTTGGTTCTCCCGAGTGAAATTTTAAGCCAGTAAGAAGAGTAAAAATTTTCAGTTACAAGATTTTCTTGTACAGATAGTTTCTGTTTTGCTGTGGTCAAACATTTCCTGCAAATGAACAAGAGAAGCAAAGACATAAATTAATAGTAGCCAGTTCTACTCAATAATAATTATATAATTTGTTTAAAAAAAATAAAACAAAAACATAAACGAAAAACAAAACTCACATCTTAATAGTATCCAATATGAAAACTGCTCTTGACTGCAATCAGCAAGAAAACTAAACAAAATAAATCCAAAATAGTGCAGTAAGGAAGAGTGGTAATATTGGATCAAACAGTTTGTGGTAACGAACTGTAGTAAGGAGCGACCCGGCTCAATTGTAATCACAACTCTAAAAAATGGAATTTTGATACCAATAGCTACATCAAAAGAATTGCATTTTAATGCTGATTTTAAATATGTAAGTTTCATCAAGTTTAGTCTTACCCATCAAAAGTTACGAGCCTGAGAAAATTTGCGTTATTTTAGAAAATAGGGGAAAACACCCCCTAAAAGTCATAGAATCACACCATCACGAAAATCAAACCATCAGATTCAGCGTCTCAGAGAACCCTACTGTAGAAGTTTCAAGCTCCTATCTACAAAAATGTGGAATTTTCTATTTTTTGCCAGAAGGCAGATCACAGATGCGTGTTTATTTGTTTGTTTTTTTTTTTTTGTTTTTTTTTCCCAGGGGTGATCGTATCGACCCAGTTGTCCTAGAATGTTGCGAGAGGGCTCATTCTAACGGAAATGAAAAGTTCTAGTGCCCTTTTTAAGTGACCAAAAAAATTGGAGGGCACCTGGGCCCCCTCCCACGCTAATTATTTTCCCAAAGTCAACGGATCAAAATTCTGAGATAGCCATTTTATTCAGCGTAGTCGAAAAACCTTATAACTATGTCTTTGGGGATGACTTACTCCCCCACAGTCCCCATGGGAGGGGCTGCAAGTTACAAATTTTGACCAGTGCTTACATATAGTAATGGTTATTGGGAAGTGTGCAGGCGTTTTCAGTAGGATTTTTTGGTTGGGGGAGGGGCTGAGAATAGTGGGATAGGCTGGGGGAACTTTCCATCGATGAATTTGTCATGGTGGAAGAAAAATTCCATGAAGGGAGCGCAGGATTTACTAGCATTATTAAAAAAAACAATGAAAAAATAAATACGAAAAAGTTTTTTTTCAGCTGGAAGTAAAGAGCAGCATTAAAACTTAAAGCGAACAGAAATTATTACCCATATGAGGGGCTCACCTCCTCCTAATACCCCGCTCTTTACGCTAAAGTATTTTTAGTAATTTCAACTATTTATTCTACGGCTTTTGTGACTCAGGGGTCGTTCTTAATGAATTGGGACAAAATTTTAGCTTTACTGTAAAGAGTGAGGTACTGACGAGGGGGCGAACCCCCTCATATGTGTAATAAAAACATGAGAATACAGAACTTCTTTACGTAAGCTAATTTATAAGTTACATATATCTTTTACTAAAAAAAAGATTCGTAAAAAATTTAAAGTTCTAGTTGCCTTTATCTTAATTAACCAAAAAATCAGAGGGCAACTAGGCTTCCTCTCCCGCTCTTTTTTCTCAAAAATCATTCGATCAAAATTATGAGAAAGCCATTTAGCAAAAAAAAAAAAAAAAAAAAAAAAAAATGCAAATTTCGTTTTAATTATTCCTCTGCGGAGAGCCAAAATCAAAACATGCATTGATTGAAAAACGTTCAGAAATTAAAAACGAACAGAAATTACTTCGTATATGAAAGGGGCTGCTTCCTCACCATCGCCCCGCTCTTTACGCTAAAATTTTTACTGTTTTAAAAAGAAGGGTTGAGAGAAAGAGACAAACTTTAGCGTAAAGAGCGGGGCGTTGGTGAGGAAGCAGCCCCTTTCATATACGAAGTAATTTCTGTTCGTTTTAAGTTTTAATTTTGCTCCTTACTTTCAGTTAAAAAAACTTGTTTTTTTGATTTAATATTACTAAGATTTGAGTTTTTTTTGTTTATGTTTTTTTCCTTTTATTTGTATGTTTTGTTTAGTTTACTTTTTCTAGTATATTTTTTTTTCTTTTGATAAAAGCTTCCAGATGTGAAGCCAAAATATTTGGACCTTTCTTATCATTATAGGTTAATTTATTTTATTTTTAATAATGAATATGTAGAATTAATTGGCTGATTCCACCAAAAGGCATTTTCTTGTGAACAAACTTATTATAATTAGTCAATAAATTCTCATTTACAATGGCTCAAGAGCCTGTTTATGAAAGGTTGTTAACAAATATAACACACAACGAAGTATTATCTAGCGCAATACTACACTCATATATTGAATAAATCGAGGATAAAAAGGAAACAAAGAAAAATGTTATTGAGGCTGCATTGAGGCAACTTGGTGGTTGAGACATTTATTTAAGTATACAATAGATTTATATCAATGTATTATATAAATGTAAACGTAAGTAAAAACTATATCACTCGATTCCCCTGTCATTTCTGAATCAGGTCAATACTTAGTTGGGAACCGATTTGTTATTGTAATTACTAACCTTTTCCTGCTTCTTGTGTCGGGATTTCTTGTTAAAAGAGCTATAAAAAAATCGGAGTTTATGTGTAGAAATATACATGGGGGGACTCTTGGGGCCACAATCCCAAACTGTTTTTTATTGCTTCCCCCTCCTAAATTCTTTGTCCATGTGATATATTAAACAGAAAATACCTCTCACTAGAAAGTTTTTTTCTTAAATTAATTTTCTAAATGTCAGCTACTATATCCCTCTAGGTTTGCTGGCTTCTTTCCAAGTTGTTTCACTTTATTTTAGTACTTGTCAAAACTGTGCCCTTAAAAAGAAATGCACCCTTTATAGGTTACATATTATGACTTGAACATTGCTTGGATGTAGTAATGCACAAGGTGTCAAGTAAGATTTATTATCCACCCCTTTTACTCGGTATCCCTAATCTGCTGGCCCAATCAAATACAATTGCTATTATTATAATAAAATATTAAAGGTATTTTATATGTATATAATGGTAGGTAAAAGTTATAGGTAAAGGTATATGTTATATGTATAATGGTAGAAGGTATTTTATACTACATATATAGTATATATGTAGTATAAAATACCTTTTAGCATTATACATATAAAACATACCTTTACCTATACCTTTTACCTACCATTATATACATATATAATAATGTATCACTTTTTCAATAAATGAATTTTGTAGTCCACCCTCTTGTGCCTAGTCTTCTTAATCTTTAGGTTCAATCTGTTTTCATGCACCTTATTTTGTTCTGGAAATAATTCGATTTTTTTCCCCCAAAATACATTATAAACCCTTTTTATCTTGTGCAAAAATAGCTAATAACTGAGCCTAATAAAATGATATCTAATGAAATATTTTTGCTGTATCTGAGAGCCTAAAAAACATTCTTTGTCTAAACATATGGTCAATGGTCATTAATATAATATAAAAGTTTGCAATACATTTTTGTTTTTCCATTTTCGAAACTCCCTCTTCCTCTTCGACTCTGGTTATTAGGACCCCGTCCCCTCCAAAAATAGATGCCCAGACACTACTTCCACTGTCTCTGAATATCTTCAAAGAGAGTTAGGTCCTCCAAAATCACTGCAAACATTGACATTTGTAAATAAATGAACATTAGTACAAAATAAAATATTGAATTTTCTTTATTGTTAATTTTCCGGAAGATCTTTCTCTGAACCCAGTTTTTCTTGCGAAATTAGGGAATCCCCAGAGTATTGGGGGGGGGGGCCGCGGAAGCACTTTGCCAACCATACTGCTTTTTCGGTTGATCCACAATTTTCCTCCCCTTTATAAGAGTCTTTTTATAGCTCCTCCAAGAGTTAGACCTTGGTACAAATACTGCCTAAAACTCTTGTGAAAATCTTGCTCTGTTCTCCTGGTGAAAATGCCGGGTTTGACCTCGCTTACTTGCTATTTCTCTCTTTTACAGGTAGTGATGAAGTGTGTATTGTTGAGCGTCTATTTTCAAGTAGTCTGGTCGCCTTAGTTACTTTGAGCGCACCTCGAAAATTAAAGGTTTGCCATTTCAAAAAGGGAACAGAAATTTGTAATTATAGCTACAGAAATTCTATATTAGCAGTTCGTTTAAATCGGTCGGTAAGAATGCACTTCTTCTTTTTCTTCTTTGAAATAGGCCCCTAAAGTTTAATAGTGTGTTACTTTAAATAGGGAACGCAACTGTATAGCCACAGAAATTCTATATTAGCAGTTTGTTTAAATCAGCCTTTAAGAATACTTTTCTTCTTTTTCTTCTTTGAAATAAATCCCTAAAAATTAATAGTATACTATTTCAAAAAGGGAATGAAATTTGTAGTTATTGCTGCAGAAATTCTAAATAAGCAGTCCGTTTAAATCGTTCGGTTCTTTGAAATGGGCTCCTAAAATTAGTTGTGCGTTACTTTAAATAGGGAACACAACTTTGTAATTATAGCCACAGAAATTCTATATCAGCAGTTTATTTAAATCAGTCGTTAAGAATACACTTCTTCTTTTTCTTCTTTGAAATAAACCCCTAAAAATTAAGTGTATGCTACTTCAAAAAGGGAATGAAAATTTGTTATTATTGCTACAGGAATTCTATATATGCAGTCCGTTTAAATCGTTCGGTAAATATACACTTCTTCTTTTCTTCTTTGAAATGGGCCCCTAAAATTAGTTGTGCGTTATTTTAAATAGGAAACACAACTTTGTAGTTATAACCACATAAATTCTGTATTATCAGTTTATTTAAATCAGTCGTTAAGAATAATATAGTTGTGCGTTACTTTAAATAGGGAACACAACTTAATAATTGTAGCCACAGAAATTATGTATTAGCAGTTTGTTTAAATCAGTCGTTAAGAAAACTCTTCTTCTTTTTCTTCTTTGAAATAGGCCTATAAAATTTAATAGTGTGTTACTTTAACTAGGGAACACAACTTTGTAATTATAACCACATAAATTCTATATTAGCAGTTTATTTAAATCAGTCGTTAAGAATACACTTCTTCTTTTTCTTCTTTGAAATAAACTCCTAAAAATTAATTGTATGCTACTTCAAAAAGGGAATGAAAATTTGTTATTATTGCTACAGGAATTCTATATATGCAGTCCATTTAAATCGTTCGGTAAATATACACTTCTTCTTTTCTTCTTTGAAATGGGCCCCTAAAATTAGTTGTGCGTTACTTTAAATAGGAAACACAACTTTGTAGTTATAACCACATAAATTCTGTATTATCAGTTTATTTAAATCAGTCGTTAAGAATAATATAGTTGTGCGTTACTTTAAATAGGGAACACAACTTAATAATTATAGCCACAGAAATTATGTATTAGCAGATTGTTTAAATCAGTCGTTAAGAAAATACTTCTTCTTTTTCTTCCTTGAAATAGGCCTCTAAAATTTGATAGTGTGTTACTTTAAATAGGGAACTTAACTTTTTAATTATATCCACAGAAACTCTATATTAGCAGTTCGTTTAAGTCGTTCGGTAAAAATACACTTCTTCTTTTTCTTCTTTGAAATAGGCCTCTAAAATTTAATAGTAGGTTACTTTAAATAGGGAACACAACTTTGTAATTATAACCACAGAAATTTTATATCAGCAGTTTGTATAAATCAGTCGTTAAGAATACACTTTTTCTTTTTCTTCTTTGAAAAAGGCCTCTAAAATTTAATAGTGTGTTACTTTAAATAGGGAACAGAACTTTGTAATTGTAACCACAGAAATTTCATATTAGCAGTTTGTTTCGATCAGTCGTTAAGAATACACTTCTTCTTTTTCTTCTTTGAAATAGGCCTCTAAAATTTAATAGTATGTTACTTTAAATGGAAACACAACTTTTTAATTATAACCACCAAAATTTTATATTAGCAATTTGTTTAAATCATTTGTTAAGAATACACTTCTTCTTTTTCTTCTTTGAAATAGACCTCTAAAATTTAATAGTGTGTTACTTTTAATAGGGAACAGAACTTTGTAATTATAACCACAAAAATTTTATATTAGCAGTTTGTTTAAATCAGTCGTTAAGAATACACTTCTTCTTTTTCTTCTTTTTCTAAAATTAGTTGTGCGTTACTTTAAATAGGAAACACAACTTTGTAATTATAACCGCATAAATTCTGTATTAGTAGTTTATTTAAATCAGTCGTTAAGAATACACTTCTTCTTTTTCTTCTTTGAAATTAACCCCTAAAAATTAATAGTATACTGCTTCAAAAAGGGAATGAAAATTTGTTATTGTTGCTGCAGGAATTCTATATATGCAGTCCGTTTAAATCGTCGGTAAATATGCACTTCTTCTTTTTCTTCTTTGAAATAGGCCTCTAAAATTTAATAGTGTGTTACTTTAAATAGGGAAAAGAACCTTGTAATTATAACCACAGAAATTTTATATTAGCAGTTTGTTTAAATCAGTCGTTAAGAATACACTTCTTCTTTTTCTCCTTTGAAATAGTCCTCTAAAATTTAATAGTGTGTTACTTTAAATAGGGAACAGAACTTTGTAATTATAACCACAGAAATTTTATATTAGCAGTTTGTTTAAATCAGTCGTTAAGAATACACTTCTTCTTTTTCTTCTTTTCCTAAAATTAGTTGTGCATTACTTTAAATAGGAAACACAACTTTGTAATTATAACCACATAAATTCTGTATTAGCAGTTTATTTAAATCAGTCGTTAAGAATACACTTCTTCTTTTTCTTCTTTGAAATAAACCCCTAAAAATTAATAGTATACTACTTCACAAAGGGAATGAAAATTTTTTATTGTTGCTGCAGGAATTCTATATATGCAGTCCGTTTAAATCGTTCGCTAAATATACGCTTCTTCTTTTCTTCTTTGAAATGGGCCCCTAAAATTAGCTGTGCGTTACTTTAAATAGGGAAGACAACTTTTTTAATTATAACCACATACATTCTGTATTAGCAGTTTGTTTAAATCAGTCGTTAAGAATACTTTTCTTCTTTTATAAATTCTGTATTAGCAGTTTATTTAAATCAGTCGTTAAGAATACACTTCTTCTTTTTCTTCTTTGAAATGAAGCCCTAAAAATTAGTTGGATATTACTTCAAAAAGGGAATGAAAATTTGTTTTTATTGCTGCAGGAATTCTATATATACAGTCCGTTTAAATTGTTCGGTAAAAATACACTTCTTCTTTTCTTCTTTCAAATAGGGTATTAAAATTAATTGTGCGTTACTTTAAATAGGGAACGCAATTTGGTGTAGCCACAGAAATTCTATATTAGCAGTTCGTTTAAATCGGTAAGAAAACACTTCTTCTTTTTCTTTTATGGAAAAGGCCTCTACAAATTAATATAGGGTTACTTCAAGAAAGGAATGCAAATTAGTTATTCTGTAATTCTGGAATTCACGGAAATTCTGTAATAGTATATCGTTCGGGAAGAATACACTTCTTCGGTTTCCTCTTTGAAACTGGTACTTAAAAATTGAAAGTTCGCAACTAAAAGGGAACGAAAATTTTTAGTAATAGCTACAGAGGCTCAGCAATAGTAGCTTGTTTAAATTGTTTGGTTACAATTATTCTTATTCATTGAACTATAGTTCAGTACTGGGCCATCTAGGCCTATTCTTTTTCTTCAAAATGTAGGGTTATAACTTCACCATGATGAGCCTGCAGCTAAACTCTTAAAGCTAGAAACGACAAATTTTGCTGAATAATTTTGGAGCCATGAGAATGCAAATAGCCTGTACAGACCTGAGAAAATAATTAGATTTGCTGATACATCGAATTTTAACTTGAAAACACACTCGAGACAGGGAGTTTTTCAGATTTGAGTTCATAATATAATTTATTAACTTAAATAAAAATTGAGTTTAAACCCTGATATCTAGCAGCATTCATAATCTGTGAATGCGATCTGTTGAATGGGTAGATAGTAATCTGTGAAATTTAGATTTGACTTGTTGCATTTTGACTGCACATGACCTACGTTCATGACTGCACTGTGAATCTGTGATAGGCCCTGGTTTATCTTTATCTGGTAATAAAACAATTGCAATTTTTATTTATTAATTCTACTTATTTAATAAATTGTACACTAAGCCTCAAGAGAAACAGAATTTTTAAGCTTAGTTAAGAAAACACTTCTTCTTTTTCTTTTATGGAAAAGGCCTCTACAAATTAATATAGGGTTACTTCAAGAAAGGAATGCAAATTAGTTATTCTGTAATTCTGGAATTCACGGAAATTCTGTAATAGTATATCGTTCGGGAAGAATACACTTCTTCGGTTTCCTCTTTGAAACTGGTACTTAAAAATTGAAAGTTCGCAACTAAAAGGGAACGAAAATTTTTAGTAATAGCTACAGAGGCTCAGCAATAGTATCTTGTTTAAATTGTTTGGTTACAATTATTCTTATTCATTGAACTATAGTTCAGTACTGGGCCATCTAGGCCTATTCTTTTTCTTCAAAATGTAGGGTTATAACTTCACCATGATGAGCCTGCTGCTAAACTCTTAAAGCTAGAAACGACAAATTTTGCTGAATAATTTTGGAGCCATGAGAATGCAAATAGCCTGTACAGACCTGAGAAAATAATTAGATTTGCTGATACATCGAATTTTAACTTGAAAACACACTCGAGACAGGGAGTTTTTCAGATTTGAGTTCATAATATAATTTATTAACTTAAATAAAAATTGAGTTTAAACCCTGATATCTAGCAGCATTCATAATCTGTGAATGCGATCTGTTGAATGGGTAGATAGTAATCTGTGAAATTTAGATTTGACTTGTTGCATTTCGACTGCACATGACCTACGTTCATGACTGCACTGTGAATCTGTGATAGGCCCTGGTTTATCTTTATCTGGTAATAAAACAATTGCAATTTTTATTTATTAATTCTACTTATTTAATAAATTGTACACTAAGCCTCAAGAGAAACAGAATTTTTAAGCTTAGTTCAGTTTCAAGCTAGTCTTGAAAGACATAGGATAGTAAACTGGGCAAAGTAATTATAGTAGTAAAAATAATTAATATCCAATAAACTTTATTAAAAGAATTGATGCTAGCAAATAAAAAGCAAAATAGATCCAACAATATTTAAAAGTAATAAGCAAAATAGTCAAAATAGCAATAATAACCATCAAAATAGGTAAAAAGCAGGAAAGTAAAAGTACAGTGCAGATTTGGTGGAGAACAAGCAGCATCTATGAGAAATGCATTTACCAAGTTTTGATTTTGAATTTCCGCTCTAGAGTATTAGTCTTCTAATTGACAGTCTCAGAAGCTCTTGGACAAAAAAGTTGTCACATTGTACTTTTGGTCATAATCTTTGACCAACACTCTTTGGTCATAGGTTACCTCTTTGAAAAGACCTGGTCTGACTTAATAATGACCTCGCTCATACCGTCTAACGCAGATCGTAAAATTCTAATTTTGGTGAAAAATGTCGAAGCTAACTAACTGACTAATAATCTAATTGTGTTTGACTAATTAAGTAATTGAATAACGAATTGTCAAAAGGACATATTGGTCAAAATTCTACTCAAATTAGTACAAGCATATAGTGCTGAGCGTAGCATGCTCATAGCAACAGCTTTTAAATACTTCATAGCAAGAATGGAGTTATACTTATAAGTTTCATGTAGGTGTTTAATATTTTTCAATCGTTGTTTTTACTTTTAGTTTTTTAAAAACAACAGCAGGGTATAATGGGTGACAGACCTGTCATATTTAAAGTAATCTCTGTTAGTGTCAAGTTTTCGGTCTCTTTTTCTTCCAAGTGAAAATTTGATTATTCTTAGTTGGAAAGGTATAAATGGGTAGATAATCTCTTGAGATACTTGGGCTGAAAAAGGTGTGAGCAGGTGAAATTGAAGATTCAGATATACTCTGATTATCAGGCCAAAATTTGTTCTAATAAAAGTTGACTTGCTATTTATATACTAATTTTTTTCAAGGAGTAATAAATAATGAATTGTTAAACTGTGTTTTTATATAATGTTTGATTATTATTTGAGGATGCCGCAAAGGGAGAGGAATCAGGAAAAGTGATTTGTTGCAGGACCAGTCACAACAAACGTATAATATTGTTTTGAGGAATTAATAATATAGATTTTTGGAAAAATATCTGTATAAGTTTTCTACTGTAACTGACCTGAATTCAAATATACAATCATAATTATTCTAGTTATCACTTATCTCTTGATGAATATTCTTGCTATTTTTGTTCTGTTCTCTGTTTCCCTCTGGAACACCTGCAATTTCAGACTAAAAATTAGCTACAAACGCTTGTTGCAGGTTGTCCCAACCAGCTTGCTCGCAGAACTTGTCCCATTGACCCAAACTCTCCCATATACAAAGTGCCCACTGTAGGGGGCATATAAAGTGCCCCCAGTAGGGGCCCTTAGTAAAGGACGATGGGCCTCTATGTATTTTTTAATTCTTCTGACCATTTCATATAGAAGGGTGGCTGTAGAAACTTACGAGCTCATTCAATTGGAAATTATAATTCCTGGTGCCGTTCTTAAGAGTCAGATGCGACTTTTCACAAAAAAAATTTTTGAATGTTTTACGCATTATCATAAAATTGTACTATTAAATTGCTTTTAACTGGTTTTGGGGCTATATAAGGAATTCTTACGTATTCTATTCATATTCACAAAAAGTGTAACTGAATTATCAACCGTAATTTTCGTGACAAACAGCTAACAGTTGGTGCAACATTACACCACTGTCAAATCTTATATGATACCTTATATAAAGTGATACCACATATATATATATATATATATGTATATATATATATATATATATATATATATATATATATATATATATATATATATATATATATATATATATATATATATATATATATATATGTATATATATATATATGTATATATATATATACATATATATATATATATATATATATATATATATATATATATATATATATATATATATATATATATATATATATATATATATATATATATATATATATATATATATGTATATGTATATTTGAAAGCTTATACAACCACGCATTCCATAAAAACCTCGTGTGCCCCTGGGGCATAGCTTATAATTCTTACCCCCGGGCTCTGGAGAGTCGTGTCAACCCCGGAGGCTTTGTTATATGATCTTTGGACTGTTTTTAACAAAATAGCTATCTCAAAATTTCAACGGATGCATTTGGGGAAAAGAGGCCGTGGGGCTAGTCGTCCTCTGATCACTTTTGACTCTTAAAATGGGCACTACGACTTTTACTTTGCAATCGAAAGAGCCCCCTTCGACGTTTATGCGACCATCCTTTCCATATTAAGTGACTCTGAAGGAAAAAAAAAGATTGAAGCCTTATGGCCTTCAATGAGGGTTGATTATAAGTTGGTCTCTTGTTTTGTAAATTGTTTGCTCACGCGTTACGTGCCTAAACGGATTACGTGATTGTATTGTTAATCTTTTATTTTTCTAGCGCTTGGTCGTTTGCTTAGAAGAATCACTGTATATACATAATATAAGGGACATGAAGGTGCTCCACACGATTGGCGAGACTCCAAGTAATCCAAAGGGGTTGGTGGCTCTATCATCGGGCTCCGAAGTTTCTTATTTGGCATATCCAGGCTCGGCTACCATTGGTGAAGTTCAGATTTTTGATGCTCAAAATTTGGTACGCTGATCAATTAATTAATTATAATTATTTATTAATGTTAATTATGTATTATATTAATAATTATATTAATTATATAATATAATAATAATATAATTATATATAATATAATATTATTATATATTAATTATTATATAATATTATTTATTAAAATAATAATTAATAAACTAATAATTAGAATAATCCATTAATTAATAATTATTAAGTTATTTAAAAATTATTAAATAATATAATATAAAAAAATCTAAAATCCAAATTAAATAAAATTGTTTATTGAAAGTGAATTATAATCCGTTTTATTTAAAGATTTTTAGTGTTTATTATGTTCTAAGTGTTCTTAAAATGTGATTCCAACCCCCTTTCTAGGGATATAATAAGAGAAAGGTTATGATCGGCTAGGACATGTGGCTAGGACCTGGTGCTAATTCTGGCTGGCCCCAGTGAGGTGCTCTTAAGTGTTCTTTGAAAACTCCTAAATAAAGATTCTTTCGAGTAAGATGCATGTTTAAGGAGCTGACACTTAGTTAGCTCATTAGCTAACACTCAACACAGTTGAGCTAACACTTAGTTAGCTCAACTTTTATGAATTACAGTTAGTAATTCATAATACTAACTGTTTATACATATTTTATTTTAGCAATATTTAGTATGTCCTTAGGCTACTTTGCTCTATAATTTTGAATTTTAATAGCTTGTAATTCCAATTTTGTAACAATTATTATTTTTTAGTAAATTGTTTGTAATTGACGTGGATCATGGAGGTGAAGTAGAAAATGATTAATTTATTAATAATTAACTAATTATCAGAAAAAAATTAAAATAGAAGCACTGATATTATGCTCAAAACTTTGTTTGTAGCAACCCAGACTAATGATACCCACTGATGTTGGACCATTGGCGCCAATAGCTTCACGACTAATAAGGGTAGCTATTGATGAGGGTGTGCAGAATAACAGATAAGGTTAAAGCTTTTGAATTCAAATTGAAAATGAAAAGATGAGCAACTATATGTCATTTTTAAATAGTGAAACACTATTGACTGCTTGCATAGGTAGGAGTGGCGTCGTGCGAATGCTGCTGCCTGTTATAAAACCAAACATCATCCTTTTACACTTTCTGGTTGGTGATTTTTGCTGCTAATTTTGATTGGTACGAGTGAAGCATCCTGAACTGTTTCTTGGTAATTTCTAAAAAAAAGACTTTTGAATTCCAACCTAAAAAATAATACCATTTGTCAATTTACCAATAATTTACTCTTAATTATCATTTAATACCAATCGAACAAAGTTTACTAGGCACTATGATTCAGAAATTGGTTTCCATGAACCTCCAAGAAGAAACAGAAAATGATGGGTTTAACCACTTTTTATGATTTGTCAATTTACCAAAAATTTACTCTTAATTATTAGTTAATACCAATCGAACAAAATTTACTAGGCACTTTGATTTAAAGATTGGCTTCCAGTGACCTCCAAGAAGAAACAGAAAATGATGAATTTAAATACTATTTGATGATCTAATAGAAGTAAAGTATAAGAAACTATTTTAAATTCAAAAGTTTGGGCGCAGCAAGCTAAAGCAATAACACCCTCTAAGGATGACAACGTTTATCCCATGTGGACGATTAATAGCGATAGCTAGTAGAAAGGACACTGCAATAATAGTATTCACAATAAGAGATGGCGATAAGGTATTTGAATCCAAACGTGGAACGAAATGATGCGTAACTATTTATTCACTGTTGTTTTTAATGATGAAAGACTCTTGGCTACCTGCCAAGTGGCTTGGCAGTGGAAAGGCAGCTGCCTGGAGTAACGCCAAGCGATGCTAATTTACTATTTCCGGTTGGTGAAAGCGAATAACTGTGAATTATTCTTTCAAAAATCCAAAATAAAAAAGAACACTTCGAGTACTTATAGAAAAGGTAATAAAAATTTCTAAAATTCTAAAATTATAGAATTTTAAAAATTTCTATCACAGCATGGTTGCCGAATTTCAATTTTGTGTAAAAAAGGCACTAGTGTATATATATATATATATATATATATATATATATATATATATATATATATATATATATATATTGTATATCATACCGAAAGAACTTGACCTTCACGTCAGACATGATTCATTGTACAAAGTACATAAAAAAAGAGTCAACACATAGTTGAAAAGTCAAAAATAAAAATAAATAGATAACAATAAAATTAATGACAAGTTTTCCTGGTTATTATACAGCTTAACAAAACTCGGAACAAAACTCTAGCGATATCTTTTACGTTGAGCGGGGATGGGAGTCAGTTTGGGGATTTTTTGGGACTTTATGCGGGACGGTCTATTTTGAGGTGGGCTGGTAGGGTTCAAGGATTATGGAACGTAATCAGGGAACAGACAGGGTCTTAGAACCGAAACGAAGGCACAGGAGATTCCTTCTCTCGGCCAACGTGGTGAGCTTGACCTTACCTAGTAGATAATGATACGAACCCCCTCTTTACCAGTTATGATTCTAAGTACTCGGTTTTGGGCATTTTCAATCATATAGATATGCTCTGAAGAAAGACCGTGACGCCACACTAGACTAGCAAACTCGAGTATTGGCCGAATAAAAGAACAATAAAGTTGGAGAAGGTCCTTGGGGGGGGGGGGGCACAAAAATTTTATCAAAAGTTTTAGAAGAGAAACCAAAGGGGAAGCTTGTTTCAAGATGTTTTGAACATAGGCGTCCCACTTCAAGTCTACAGTAATTATCACACCAAGTAGTTTAATGCATGTGAAAGAGATTTTGGGAGGAATGGGGCTTGTGAAAGTGGGTGATGATTTAAAAAAATTAACTGTCATTTGATTTTAACTGTCATTGATTTTTCATTTGATTTTTAACTGACGATTTATTAGGGTTAACTTTCATCTTCATCAAAGAAGCCTCCTGTGTGACATGGTGACAGGAAAGCCACCTGTGACAAGAGGCCTCCCATGTGACAGGTCGTCCACATGCTTCCATCGCTATGTGTGGTCAGTGACGAGGCTATTAACCATTATAAGGAATAAAATGGGATCCATCAAAGTTCCCTGGGGTATCCCACGAAAGATATAAAAGCGACCGGAATAAACATTCTTATATTTAAGCACTTGAGAACGATTTGTTAAAAAGGAGGCAACAATTTCAACTAGAAAGGGACTCACTTGAAACCCCGTCAGCAGTTTATTTATAAGGATATTGTGGTCAATTAGGTCGAACGCCTTCTAGAGATCACTTAATAAAAGATCCAACCAAGTATCAGGGTTTTTAAGAATGGTGTCAAGACGACTAACAAGGTAGTAAGAAGTAGGTGTCTCCATCAGGTTTCCAAATTGTTGTAAGTCAATAAGTTCAAGAATCTCTTTCTTTACCCAATTAGCTAAGAAACCCTCGTACATTTTTGAAAAAAGCTGGGGTTCAATGATTAATACTGCTGCGGTTAAGGTAGGAAATGAGGTTAGCGACTGGTTTTTATTAAATCAGGAGTTAAGCAGGGTTGTGTTCTATCCCCCTTTATATGGCTCATATTGATGGACTTCGTCTTAAGGAGCACAGGAAAGGCAATTGGAGACCACGGAGTCAAATGGGGAGGGAAAACTCTACTGGACTTAGATTATACTGATGATTTAAGCATATTAGATGAAAGTGTGAGCAAAATGAATGAAGTTTTATAGGTTTTGCGAGTTCAGGGTGCTAAAATAGGCTTGAAAATTAATGTTAAGAAGACTAAGTCACTAAGGCTAGGAATAAGTGAAGATGAACAGGTGACACTAGGTAACGAAAAGATTGATCAGGTTGGGAGCTTCAGTTACCTTGGTAGTATTATTAGTAAAGATGGTGGGAGCAGTGAAGATGTTAAAAGTAGAATAGCTAAGGCTCAGGGTGTTTTTTCACAGTTAAAAAAAGTTTGAAAGAATAGAAAGATATGTCTGCAAACCAAGATTAGAATATTGGAAGCTACAGTGATGACAGTGGTCAAATATGGTCCTGAAGCATGGGCGCTCCGAAAAGCAGATGAAAATTTACTAGATGTTTTCCAGAGAAATTGTCTATGGATTGTTCTGGGTACCCGGCTGACTGACCGTATTTCAAACAGTAGTTTGTACGAAAAATGTGGTTCAATCCCGCTTTCTAGGGCTATAATGAAAGATAGGTTGAGATGGCTAGGCCACGTTCTACGGATGAAGGATGAGAGATTACCGAAGATTGTCCTTTTTGGCCAACCGTCTGGGGCTACACGGAAAGCAGGTCGTCCTTGTCTGGGTTGGGAGGATGTCATAAATAAAGATTTAAAAGAAATGGGAACTTCCTGGGAGGGTGTAAAGAGGGAGGCTTTAAATAGATTAGGTTGGAGGATGAGCGTGCGTGGCTGTGTTGGCCTCAGGCGGCTTGGTGCTGCAGTGAGTTATTATTAGTAGTAGTAGTAGTAGTAGTAGTTCCAGCACGACGGGTAACATCAGGAATTACTAATATCATTAAAAATACTAACAAGGAGTGTTGATAGTTTATCAGGGAATGCTTTTACTGGAGCAATTGGGATATCAATAGGATAAGTACTAGTTTTTCCAGTTTCTGTATTTTTTTTCTATTTGCTTTGCTGAAATTTCAGGGGTTTATCTTTTGGAATTTCAAGAATTAGCTGGTTTTCCGAGAAAGGGGGGAACCTTTGCACAATGATAGCTAGGTGTTTATTAAGCTCATTGGCTCTCTGTTCAGGCGGTTCATCCAGAAGAAAATCAAAGTTCTTGCACGAGCGACCCCCTATTTCTTTCACTCTCTTAAACTGTTGCTGAGGTTTGCTCTGTTTTAAGTAATTCAATTTATTCTTACTATAATGAGAAGCAGCCCGACGTATTTCTTTCTTTATTTGTTTAGGGAGGGTTAAGGCTTTCTCTTTCTTTCCGAGGCGAAAAAGTTTTAGTTTCAAATGGATTAGTCCTCTTATTTTTGTCATTAATGTAAAGTTTATCTGAGGAACATACCTTCTTGGTAACCTCTGAGAAACAATTTTGGTAATTTGTCAATAATTTGATTTGAAATAAAATAACATTCGAATTAAGATTTACACATGACAAAATATCATGAAAAACATTGTGAGAAAGCGAATTGTTTGAACTCAAATTTTGTTTATAGCAAGCCAAGACAATGATACCTGCTCACGACACTCCATTGGCGGCAATAACTTTCACCCATTCTGGACGTCTAATAGCGACAGCTAGCGAGAAGGGGACTGTAATAAGAGTATTCACAGTAACAGATGGCGTTAAGGTATTTGAATTCAGGCGTGGTATGAGAAGATGTGCAACTATTTATTCACTGTCATTTTCCCCCGATGAAATGCTATTGGCTGCCTGTAGTAACACGGAAACGGTCCATGTTTTCCGACTAGAAGAACCAAGGGACAAGTAAGCTGTCTTTAATTATTTATTTTTTGATAATCTTGCAGGAGGATTCCCCTTCTTAAAAATATTTGAAATACTTCTTAAAAAAATAGTTAGTTAGTTAAAAAAATATTGATTGGATTTTTCCAACAATATCTTCGAATTTATCAGCCATGAAAAAGCTCAGTAGAAAAAACAACAAAACTAAGAAATGGGGAACTAAACGGTACACCTGTTTTGCCCAATATTCCAGTTCGGGGAAAAAAGTGAAAAAAGTCCAATTGAACTAACTGCATTGTTTGCTTTACCTTCGTAAAATCATTATCAAATTTGTAAAAAACAAAAAAAATCTGCTTAAGTGATAAAAAGCAAATTTCAACAATGTAATTCGATAGGCTAATAAAGCTGAATCACAGCTATCGAATGCTATTAAAATTCTTGGATTGCCGTTGATATGTTAGGATTGCAATAAGATACAGACATTGTAAAGAGAACATAAATATTAAGAATTATTTTTTTTTTATAATGAACTTTAATTGCTAATCGCAAGTAGTTTTGCCAATAAGAATTTCGAAGGTGTTTCAATGTCTTAGCGCTGTCTCATCTGTTTTTTTTTCTCAAATCACTAATAGTCCGCAAAATCTTTACAAACAAGCAGCATGTAGGAATTGGCTTCGGTTAGGGTTTTAGGGTTCAATGGCACCCCTTTAGCCCTTTTTATGAAATTGGCCCTAGGATTTTAGAACTCATAATATTGTTCTTGTCGGCCAACCCTCTAGGGCAAATGAAAAGCGGATCCTCCCTGAATGGGGGGGGATGTCGTAAGGAAAGATTTAATGGAGACGGGAGCTTCTTAGGAGGGTGTAAATTTGAATAAATGGGTTGGAGGAGGGGCATGCGTAACTGGGTTGGTCTTAGGTGGCAGTGAGTTGTTAGAAGTAGTAGTTGTAGTAATAGGATTAGGAAAGGATAGAAAGTACGTCGGACGTGTTTTAGATACCTTGTTTTTTCAGATAATGAAGTTTCTCGTACGAGGATTTGAAGCCGAACTGGCTTACCACGTCTCCATCGATGTATCTTCTATTACTCACTAGCTTGTAGTCACCTTCTTTTATTGGGAACTTATTCCCTATGGGATCATCCGTTAGCCCGTTTAATAGAACAAAAGTATTCGAGAGAATTAGCTTATTGATTGCTAATATTCTACTTCAGTCGTTTTTGCATGGAGTATTTATTGTGCATTTTGGTTTAATTTTTTCTTGTATTTTCTTTTGATTCTATCCATAAAGACCTATCGGACGTTTTTTATATGCCGTATTTTGTCAGATAATGAAGATTATCGTACAAGATGGTAACTGGCCTTTTATGTCATCAACTTTGAAAAAGAGAAGTAATTTAAATCGGGACAAATTAAAAAAAAGGAAGAAATATCAAATCAAAAGAGAATAGAACGAAAAAATCTAAACCAAAATATACAATAAATACTCCGTATAAAAAAGGCATAGTAGAAAATAAATAATGAATCAAAATCATATCATGATTTTGGGACACAACCTTTCGGGAATGGGACACAACCATGCTTAACTCGATTATTTACCGAATCAACTAGCAATCTCACTTCCTGCCTTAATCCCAGCAATAGTATTCTCGTACATACCACTAATCATTTAATATGCTTATAGCAGTAAAGATGCTTTATTAGCTAGATAAACGTAACCTGGGCAAGTAGTACAAATATATCTCGAGACGTTTTATTTTATCAAAACCTATGTCTTTTTTCGAAAGCCAATTAAGTAGAGCATGGATACAGTCAATCCTTTCAAATGCTTCTTGGATTTCCAAACTCCTATCTTTTTTTAAGATAGGAATTTTAGCATTCAGCAACTAGAAAAGACTTCTTTTCTATTCTCTGAACTTTCAATTTATTCATTTTTATATAACCGTGTCTCACAGCCCAAAAATCCAATGAAACACAAACGCCGAGTGAGAATATGGCCTAAGTACAACAGTCACGCTTAAGCCACCCATATACCCTTTGTCAAGTATATGTAAGTATATATGATATGATTATATATCATGTGATACGATGGAATATCATGTAAAAAAAAAAAACCAAAATCGAAGTCGATTCCTTACAAAAATGGATTTGGGTTTAAATCCTCCAGATGTGATTGTTTAATACAGGTAATATTTTTGACAACCCTTCTCTGTTTTTAAGTGATTTTTATTAAGGATATATTTTGGACAGCCATTTTCTGTTTTGACAGATATTTAGTGTGATGTTAGGGTAATTAGTTTTTTTTGGCAATTGGTAATTTTGATTTTTTGTAAATTCGAATTTTGTGTTTTTTTTTGCAATTAAATAAAAATAAAAACGTTTTTTTAACTGAAAGTAAGGAGCGACGTTAAAACCTAAAACGAACGGATATTATTCCGTATATGAAAGATGCTGTCCCCTCCTCAACGCCCCGCTCTTTACGCTAAAGTGTTTTATTGTTTTAGTAAGTAGAGTTGTGAGAAAGAGTCAAACTGTAGCGTAAAGAATGGGGCAGTGAGAAGGGGACTGCCCCATTCATATACGGAATAATTTTTGTTCGTTTTAAGTTTTAATCTTGCTCCTCACTTTCAGTTAGAAAAAACCTTTTTTATTCAATTTCTGAACGTTTTTGAATTAACGCAGGTTCTGATTTTGGCTCAACGTACATGATTAATTAGAACGAAATTTGCATATTAAGTTTGCTTTTTTGGGGGGCTAAATGACTTTTTCAAACTTTTGATCGGACGGTTTTGAGAAAAAAGGGGTGGGGGAGGGTGCCTAGTTACCCTCCAATTTTTTGGTCGCTTAAAAAGTCCACTAGAACTTTTCATTTTATTTACGAACATTTTATTTGTAATAAATTACAAAATAAACTTACATAACAAACTTCTATATTCGTATGTTTTTATTATGTATATGAGGGGGTTCGCCCCCTGACCCCTGAATTGATCGAATCAAATGAATGACCCCTGAATCTCACAGGTCATTAATTAGATAGCTTGATAGATAATAGATAGCTTAGATAGTTTAATAAATAAGTCTTATGAAATCGCTAAAAATACTTTAGCGTAAAAAGCGAGGTATTGAGGAGGGCAATAAACCCCCTCATATATGTAAAAATTTCTGTTCGGTCTAAGCTTTACAGTTGCTCCTTACTTTCAGTTGAAAAACTTATTTTTTTAGTTTAATTTCTCATTGTTTTTTAAGTAATGCTGGAGAATCTAGCGCCTACTTTATGGAAATTCTCTTCCCCCATCATAAACTCTTCCATGGAAAGATCCTCTCACGTAACCCCCTCTCCACCACCAGAAAAAATCTCCCTGAAAGCGTTTCTATGCTTCCCAATAACCAATACTATATGTAAACAATGGGCAAAGTTCATAACTTACGGCCCTTCCTCCGGGGACTGTAGGGGATTAAGTTGTCCTCAAAAACATAATTATTAGATTTTTCTACTATGCTGAAAAAATGGCTATCTTGAAATCTTGATCTGATGACTTTGGGAAAAAATGAGTGTGGGATGGCCTTCTAATTTTTATGGTCACTTAAAAGGGCTCTAGAACTTTTAATTTCCGTTAGAGTGAGCCCACTCACAGCATTCTAGGACCACTGGATCTTTCTTCTGGCAAAAAATAAAAAATTCCAAATTTTTACAGATAGGAGCTTGAAACTTCTACAGTAGAGTTCTCTGATACGTTAAATCTAATAGTGTGATTTTCATTAAGATTCTATGACTTTTAAGCGATGTTTCTCCCTTTTTTTGAAAAAAGGTAAATTTACTCAGGCTCGTAACTTTTGATAGGTAAGACTAAATTTGATGAAACTTATATATTTAAAATCAGTTCATTTGAAAAATCTGATTCATTTGACTTATATATTGGTATTAAAATTCTTTTTTTTAGAGTTTTGGTTCCTATTGAGCCGGCTCGCTCCTTACTACAGTTCGTTACTACAAACTGTTTGACTTGTAATATTTTTCTAACGTAATTGTTAGTGTGGTGATTTTTGGTAGTTAATTTAATTAGATTTAATTAGATGCTTGGGTAATTAGATTTTTGCTGGTTTTATAGATATTCGGGTAATTTGTTTCTCGATTTTGTTTTTCGTGGGCCAGTAGTAAGAATTTCCTTTAAAGCATTGTTCAAAAAGAAAAAAAGAGACAACACCGCTTAATTTTATTCAATAAACTAAAGAAAACTTAATTTGATACATTGAACCGCAGTAGAAAAAAAGATTTAGGTTGATTTTATCTCCATTTTGTTTGGGAACAGATTAACACTTAATTCAAATTTTACTTCAATTCAAATCCATTTGAGTAGAAGCAAAATGCGTTTTTGGCGGTATAAATTTATTTGATGATGAATAAATAGCGATTAGAGAGATATTGAATCGAAATAATTTGTTTTCTCTCTTCCATTTGTCCTTGAGAAGATCTTCCACTCTGAGATCTTTTCTTCTATTACATAAAAAAAACTAGTTTTTTTAACTGAAAGTAAGGAGCGACATTAAAACTTAAAACGAACAGAAATTACACCGTATATGAAATGGGTTGTCCCCTCCGCAATCCCTCGCTCTTTACGCTAAAGCTTTTAATTGTTTTAAAAAGCAGAATTGTGGCAAAGAGTCAAACTTTAGCGTAAAGAGCGAGGGATTGCGGAGGGGACAACCCATTTCATATACAGAGTAATTTCTGTTCGTTTTAAGTTTTGATGTCGCTCCTTACTTTCAGTTAAAAAAAACTAGTTTTTTTTATGTAATTTCTGAACGTTTTTGAATTAATGCATGTTTGATTTTGGCTCTCCACGCATAAATTATTAAAATGAAATTTGCATGTCAATTCCTTTTTTGGCTAAATGGCTTTCTCTTAGTTTTGATCAGACGATTTTTAGAAATAAGGGATGGGGAAGGAGGCCTAGTTGCCATCCAATCTTTCGGTTACATAAAAAGGCAACTATAAATTTTAATTTTTAACGAATTTTTTTATTAGTAAAAAATATACGTAACTTAAGAATTAACTTATGTAACAAACTTTTATATTCTTTAATTTTTATTATGTATATGAGGGGGTTTGTACCCTCGTTAATACCTCGTTCTTTACACTAAATCGTAAGTTTTGTCCCAATTCTTTAAGAATGACCCCTGAATCAGAAAGGAGGTAGAATAAATAGTTGAAATTACTAAAAATACTATAGCATAAAGAGCGAGGTATTTATCTCCTCCTAAATACCTCGCTCTTTATGCTAAAGTATTTTCAGAACCCCTCATATGCGTAATAATCTCAGTTCGCTTTAAGTTTCAATGCTACTCTTTACTTTCAATTGAAAAAACTTTTCCATGTTTATTTTTTCATTGTTTTTTTTACAGTAATTTTAGAAAATCCTGCGCCCTTTTCATTGAATTTCTGTTCCCCCATGACATATTTCTCCAAGGAAAGATCCTCCCACATAGCCCCCTCCCCTCAAACCCACCCCCAAAACAAAAAAAAAAATCCCCTGAAAACGACTGTACACTTCCCAATAACCATTATTATATGTAAACACTGGTCGAAGTTTGTAACTTGCAGCCCCTCCCCCAGGGACTGTGGGGGAGTAAGTCATTCCCAAAGACATAGTTATTATGGTTTTTGACTATGCGGAACAAAATGGCTATCTCAAAATTTTTTATCTGTTGACTTTGGATAAAAAATGAGCGTGGGAGGGGGCCTAGGTGCCCTCCAATTTTTTGGTCACTTAAAAAGGGCACTAGAACTTTTCATTTGTGTTAGAATGAGCCCTCTTGCGACATTCTAGGACCACTTGGTCGATACGATGACCCCTGGAAAAAAAAAAAAAACAAAAAAAAACAAACAAACAAATAAACACGCATCCGTGATTTGTCTTCTGGCAAAAAATACGAAATTCCACATTTTTGTAGATAGGAGCTTGAAATATTCGCTATTGGGCTCTCTGATACGCCGAATGCGATGGTGTGATTTTCTTTAAAATTCTGAGACTTTTAGGGGTGTTTTCCCTCATTTTCTAAAATAAGGCAAATTTTTTCAGGCTCTTAACTTTTTATGACAAAGACTAAATTTGATGAAACTTATATATTTTAAATCAGCTTGAAAATCTGATTCTTTTGATGTATATTTTATAGCATCAAAATTCCGTTTTTTAGTTTCGTTTACTATTGAGTCAGGTCCCTCCTTACTACAGTTCGTTACCACGAACTGTTTGATTTACTATATTTTACAAATACGTAAAGAGAATTTTTTCCCGGGAGAGGGAATAATAAAAAGAAATTTGTTTGATAGTTTGAATAAGAAGTCTCCAGGAAGTCTTGAAAATCTAGGACTTCAAAGGGAGTGAGTGGGGGGCTGAGCTCCTAGCCTCCTATTGAGTACGTTCCTGATGCTTTGGTAGAGTTTTGTATAGATGAATTAAGGGTATATGCAAGTTCCCCTAGACAGTTATCATTTTGTGGCTCTTTGGAATTCGTTGTACTTCTATTTCTGTTTCTACTTTTATTTCGTTTTTACTTCCACTATTCTTATACTACTATATACTTATAATTATAGTATATACTTATAGTATATATAGTATACACTTATACTTATACTTCTTATACATACTTATACTCTTCATAATATACTTCCAAAAAGAAATGTTCCATAAAGTTTTCTTTTTCAGAAAGCTTCAGTTTTCAGTAGGGGAGGCCGGGTTGAACAGGAAAAATTAGACAATCGCAAATATCTCATTTTCTTATGAAAGGAAACCAGAAATTCGTTGTTCTCTAGATACCTCTCAGAATAAAATTTTTTTGAGTTTTTAAAATTTTTTGTTCTTCAATTTTTTTCAAAATTTGCATTTATATGTTTGGTTAAAGTATCTGAACCAGCTCAACCTGATGGGGTTGATTTCGACACGATGGGACTAGAACTGGTCAAGCTAAAATGTGCCAGAATTTTATTTGCGTTCCTATGGAAACACTAAATTCTTCACAGTTTTTCTGAATTCGAATACAGCTGTGCAAAACTATAAAAATGAAGGTTTAAAAGAAAACAGAAAAGAAAAGATTTAAAAGAAAACAGAAAAGAAAGAAAGAAAAGAAAAGGTTTAAAAGAAAACAGACAAGAAAGAAAGAAAGAAAAGAAAAGGTTCAAAAGAAAACAGAAAAGAGAGAAAGAAAAGAAAAGGTTTAAAAGAAAACAGAAAAGAAAGAAAAGAAAAGGTTTAAAAGAAATCAGAAAAGAAAGAAAGAAAAGAAAAGGTTTAAAAGAAAACAGAACGGTTTCAGCTTGTTTGATTAAGACATATTGTGTGGTGAGAAATCAAATTCAAAGTGGAATCTTCGAAGCACTCTGTTGGATCCCTCACAGAATAAAGGTTTTTACAGAAAGAAAAATCCGCACTTGCAGTATCTTCTAACTCGGGGAAGACAAGCTATTCACATTTCTTTCGCGTGAAATTGATTATAGCTTCAGCTTCTGTATATCCTGCTTCAATCTAGCAGCGGGATGATTGCTTTTGCTGGAACTTGACAAGGACGTCAAGTTCTGGGTCATCATGGTTGTCTTCACCAAGGTGTAACGACCCATCAGCTAACTCATTCAGCTTGAGGTCCACCACCGGTGTTTCCCTGGGGTATATTTTCTTTTCTTTTTCACCCTATTTTGCCCTAATTTCTTTCCTTCCTCGAGTGTCCGTGAGTATCCTAGTTCTTTCAGTTTTGCTGTGCTTGCGAGAGCTTGTGAGAACTCTTTCTATATGCGAGAAGGGTCTAATCATTTCTCAGATTATTCTGGCAATCTCATCTTGCGGGTTGGTGGTTGATGCTCTGGGAGTAGGAATAGGGCCAGTTGACCACCCAGCTGTAAAAATATTATCTCTGGCCCCAGACTGGCAAATTTCATCATGTTCCGAGGCTGCCGTATTTGCCTGATTTGAACTTGCTTGATCTTGAACAAGTCGTTCCGTCACTTTGGACAGGAGGAAATCTTCTTCACCGAAGACATTTTTGTCGAAAGGTATGATTCCAGCCTTTTTAGAAGAAGAGATAATATTGCCCAGAGAAAACTTTTTAGACAGGGCGTGAGACAAAGGTCTGCCACTTGATGAACAGAAACCCTTTTTCTAGGGTTTAAATTGAACCATTCATTGAACCTTAGCTCCAAACCACTCTGGTAAGGACGATGAACACCAATATCTAAGGGCTGGAGCCGGTGGGAACACTGGGGCGGAAAGTTTAGAAGAACAATGTTTTCATTTGGAGTGAGCTGCGGCTAATTGTATTGACCTCCTTCTTTCAAATGTGCTCAGACCGCCTCTCAAATCTTTCTACTGTGGACCGCGGTCCCCAAGCGCCTTCCGTGTTTACTTTCTGGGCATTGACAAAACAGAGTCGTCAGCAAAGAAATAAAACAATCAAAAATATTAACTCCGCAAGGGTTGATGGTGGGAAATAGAAATGTAGATAGACAGAGAGAGAGAAAGAAAAAAATATTGAACGTGGTGCTGAAATCCACAAGCAATCTTTTTTTTCTTATGCTATCTGGGTAAGTATTGTTTTGGTAAAATTTGAAGTGGCTAAGTTCCCGTTTGTTTACAAAAAAAAAAAAAAAAATCAAGTGTGAGGACATTTATGTTCTGCTTTTCAGATCCATCTAAGACTCGTGATCGTAAGCAAAGAAATAAAGCAATAATCTACTCTTACCCATGTAGAGTAGAACTGAACAGCGTCTTATTCAACCCGAAAAAAAATGTCTGAATCACCTCCCCCCCCCCATCACGACCCGAAATAGAAAGGCATCATGACTAATTTTCAAATTGGCAGAGAAAAAATGACCTACCTAAAGTAGTTTTTGCAGTTTAACTTTTGAAAGGATCAGTCTGCAAAAATAGGGACTTTTTACCAAATATTGTCGGAGTAATTCAGAGTGTCCGGTTTATCACATGCCCGTTTCAAACCCGGCATCCTCCTAACATAAGAAGAGAAATTTGAATAAGTTGAAGAAACACAACAATAGCTTCACTTTGTCAAACAAAAGTATAAACTAAGATTTGAATAAGCAAAGGCAAAGTTTTTTCTATAATGGATACATTTCTCCATCAAGGGGGCTTTTCCATCATATTTCTTGTTAAATTTATTTCCCATCGCACTGAACCAGTCAAGAAAAGCTCCTCATTACATGAAACAAAAATCCATTTTTAGGTCTTCACTGTTCAACTTTTTCTAGGGACCCTTGGACCAATTTGTGGTGAGGGTTATACCCCTATAAATACAAGGCATGGACAATATAAATTTTATTTAGATTGTTCGAACAAAAAAGAACTGCAACTGATTTCTTTCATTTTCAGTCGTGCGACCACTGAAGAAGCCAGTAGTGGGTGGATGGGGTACCTCTCTAGAGCTGTACAAACCTCTGCGTCATACCTCCCAGCCAACGTAGCGGATGTATTAACGCAAGGAAGGGCCTTTGCACAGGCACATTTGCAATTCCAAGGATTACGCTGTATATGCGCCCTTGCAACGTAAGATTTTAAGATTTAAAGTGTTTCCTCAACTGTGTATCTTTAACCCCCCCCCCCCCAAAAAAAACAAATTGAAAATGATTTTCTTAGCCTTGTTATAGGCTAAAAAATGCTAGCTAAAAATAGAAATATAATATAATAAAAACAAACACTAGAAAAAGATAGAAATAAAAGTAGAAAAAATTGAAACATATATATATATATATATATATATATATATATATATATATATATATATATATATATATATATATATATATATATATATATATATATGAAAAATAGAAGCTACAAAATACTAGAGCCACAGCACCACAAAGAAACACAGGTATTACATGTAACAAATCTTGTGACTCAAAATTTCTCGTTCTTTTTACTGGTTTAGAATTTCAAACGGTAGTTTTTTTTTAAACCAGTCAGGTTTTAACAGAGTATGGCTAGTTCTATCTCTATAAATGAGGAATTATGTGATTGGCGTGTCATAGATGTAAACCAATGGAGTAAAAACCCACTTTTTACCATGGAATTTTTGAGAAAATATTCTCTCTTTTTCTCTTGGTGGTATTTTTAGGAGAAACAGAATAGTTTAAAAAAGCCAAAATTTAAATTTAATTTATTCCTATTTGCACTGTATATCAATCTTTTTATCACAAAAAGAAAATATGTCCGAAAATAAGTTTACATTTGAACTCTGGAATAATATATATATATATATATATATATATATATATATATATATATATATATATATATATATATATATATATATATATATATATATATATATATATATATATATATATATATATATATATATATATATATATATATATATCAAAGATTGATTGTTCAGAAAATTCCTCACTCCTTAAAGAATTTAAAATTATAACCTGAAAATAGTCACCTTTTTTTTAGCCACCCTCTCCCTCCTGATATAAATTTTTAACAAGGAATAATCGTAACGAATTTTAGGAGAAGTGAACATTTGTGTTTTTTTATTTTCTTTTTAATGAAAATGCCAAGCATTTATACTTTGCACCCCCCTCCTTTCAATTGATACCCAGGAAAGTGAAAATTTCTGTTTTTTATTTTTAATGAAAATGGTAAACATTCAATTTTTGCCCCCTCCCCCTTCAATACCCAAAAGGAGAGTTATTTTTTCTTCAACGTTCTCGAGCCGGATAAAACAGAATTCATGAAATGAAATATATTAACTATTGAGAGTAAATAATTTAAAACAGTTTGATAGCAACAGTAAGTTAATTGGCTTCGAAAGTATACTTTTGGGTATCATCCAACATCCTTCTGTTTCTGAAAAGTCGATACCGATTCCCAGTGAGAACAAGGGCTTTTTGCCATCTTGATTTAATTTCTGTTTGAATTTAATATTAAAATCTTCTTCTGCAATAACTCTTTTGTATGAATAATTTCTTCTGCAATTAACTGTCTTCTAAATTTCTTCCTTGTATTATCTTTTGTATAGTTTGTTTATTGGCTTTAATTGTATTAACTGTCACGAGTTTCATGTTTTATTATATAGAATCCAAAAGACATTACGCCTTGTAGTGATGTCTCAAGAAGGCGGGGTTTACATCTATGGAATCAATCCACAAGAAGGAGGTGAATGCAATTTAATAAAGCAGCATAGACTTGAAGGCAAATCGGATGTCGATCGCCAAGAACCTTTAATCCCAGGATATCCAGTGACTTCTAATCCACAAGGGATACCAAGTGAAGGTAATTTTTCCTTGTTTGTCTCATCTTTGATATCCCTTTTAAGTTTTGCCCCTTTTTTCACAAAGTTGGAAAACGAATGGGAATGATATAATTAGAAATACACGGAATATTAAGGTGTCTTAATTTGTTTTTGTTTTTGAGAAAACTATATTGACCTGGTGATTAACCATTCCGTTTGGCTCATATTAGAAATGTGAAGTTTTAATGTTCTCTGTGTTTGTCCAGAATATTTCCATATTGACCGTAACTTTTACTATATTTACCGATTTTGCTGTGAGTTTTTTAGATTTTACTGCAGTTCTACTGAATTATAGACCATGGTCAGAAAAAAACAATATTTACCGTGTTTTATCATATTTACTGAAACTTTTGCTATAGTTTACTAATGTTGCTGTAGTTTTGTAGATTTTACTACAGTTCTACATAATTATAGACCATAGTCAGTAAAAAAATAAACAATATCTATCGTATTTTAAGTATTTACAGAAACTTTTATTACATTTAACTAATGTTGCTATAGTTTTGTATATTTTACTGCAGTTCCACAGAATTAAAGACTATGGTCTGTAAAAGATAAACAATATTTACCGTATTTTGCCATATTCACCGAAACTTTTATTATATTTTACTAATGTTGCTATAATTTTGTAGATTTTACTGCAGTTCTACAGAATTATAGACCATGGTCAGTAAAAAATAAACAATATTTATCGTATTTTACCATATTTACCGAAACTTTTATTATATTTTACTAATGTTGCTGTAGTTTTGTAGATTTTACTGCAGTTTTACAGAATTATAGACCATGGTCAGTAAAAATAAACAATATTTACCATATTTACCGAAACTTTTATTATATTTTACTAATGTTGCTGTAGTTTTGTAGATTTTACTGCAGTTCTACAGAATTATAGACCATGGTCAGTAAAAATAAACAATATTTATCGTATTTTCCGAAACTTTTATTATATTTTACTAATGTTGCTGTAGTTTTGTAGATTTTACTGCAGTTCTACAGAATTATAGACCATGGTCAGTAAAAATAAACAATATTTATCGTATTTTACCATATTTACCGAAACTTTTATTATATTTTACTAATGTTGCTGTAATTTTGTAGATTTTACTGCAGTTTTGCGGAATTTTAGACCATGGTCGTTAAAAAAACAATATTTACCGTATTTTACCGTATTTACCGAAGCTTTTATTATATTTTACTAGTGTTACTGTAGTTTTATAAGATTTTACTGCAGTTTTACGGGATTATTGGCCATGGTCAGTAAAAAATAAACAACATTTACTGTATTTACCGAAACTTTTATTATATTTTATCAATGTATCTGTAGTTTTGTAGATTTTACTGCAGTTCCATCAAATTATAGGCTGTGATCAGTAAAAAAATATACCATATTTTATCTATATTTATCCAAAATGTTATTATAGTTTACTAATGTCCTGTAGCTTTGTAGATCTTAATGCAGTTTTATCGGGATAAGTATCATGATCAGTAAAAATCGATCGGATTAACCATGTTTTACCATGTTTACCGAAATTTTCACTATACTATACCAGTGCTGCTGTAGTTTTACTGAAATGTCGATCATTGTCAGTAAAAGATCAATAAAAATTACCGTCAGTAAGTCAAGGTCGAATTATTCCTTCTATTCCTCAGAAATTTTTTTTTGGCTGCCAATAAAAGCGTTTCTAGCTGGTTGGTTTAACTCCATGTTGTTAGGACTAATTATGGATGGCTGCTAATGCTCTCTTTACGATTTAATGCAATTCGTAGCTGGGTATTGTTGAGATTTTGGTCGATTACTCTAAAAATTCTTCTTTTCGGTTTATAGTTCGATTTTTTGGGGAGAGAATAGACAAGCTAGAAGATGAACACGTATCACGTTAGAAATATTGAAAAGATACATAGCTACAATCGGCAAAACGTCTGATTTTTTTTTTACTTATTAACTAGAAAAAATTTCAAAGAAAAATTGCTACAAATTCTTATTTTTGAATTCAGTCCAACAAATACGTGTTCTCAAACCAAAAGAATTTAATCTGCATTAATTTTTCTTTCATTTGGTACTTTAAAAATAATTATATACATAAACCCCTTAAAAAGGGGTTAAGGACCGATGCTTTTTGCCATATCGAAACTCGATGCCTAGCTGATTAGCCACCTTGTAAATAAGTGAAGATAACTGGTAATAATTGTAAATGAATAGTTGTTAAAACTTACCCGACTTCTATATGGCAATAGAATTTTGTAGTCAGCCTACTCTGAAGTCCAGTGAAGGGAGTTTTTGTTCCCATATACTCTTAGTGTCGAACTTGCTTACATCTTTTAATGTGGAACTAACTATGGGTGATAATAAAAAAAAATTTGTCATCATTTTTGCTGTCAAGAAAAAAGATCTTTCATAGTTTATATTAAATTTAACTATTTTAAATATAATCACTTAATTATATTAGAACTAGGACATTTTTTGTATAATAATCAAGTAAATATTGCTTAAAGCAAAAAAAAGAATAAGACCAAATGACAATAAACCAAAGGTTATTTTTCTTGACATTAAAAACGTAGACAAATAACTTTTTGTGCTCATGACTCTTCGTTCTCGTCTTTTATTGGCGAAATGAATGTGAGTCATGAAAACAGCATTTTGTCATCGTTATTATTGTTAAGAAAAGAGGCCTTCAACACATTATATTAAAGTTGATTAGTTTAAATTTAATAATCTAACTATATTGAAAATAGGACAGTTATTATTTTGTATAATAATCGAGTAAATAATATTTAAAGTGAAAAAATAAGATCAAATGATAATAAACCAAACATTTTTTTTTCTTGACATCAAGAACAATGGCAAAAACTTGTTGCTCTCATGACTCTTACTTCTCATCTTTTAGTGTCAAACTGACTATGCCAAATTTTATATAAATACAGTGCCAATAATTCATACATTGCGTAAATTTTTGAGTTGGACTATGCTTAAAGTTCAAGCGTAAAATCCAGAATATCCTAGCAACAATGACGAAGATATAGCACTGCTCTAAGAACTTTATAATTTTGAAACAAGCAAAAAATTTTTTAGGAAATAGTGGTTGTCGGATATTAGTAAGATGAGCTCGCCGGATAAAAATATTTCCATTTTGATTTCCTTGGTACTTTGAATCATTTAAAGGCAGATTTCTCGCCAAGGTGTATTATTTTCTGTGGAATACTTCTTTACACCTATATATCGGGGAAAAATACTCGGTAATAGATACTTAAAAAAACCTTTTTGCCTGCTGACCACTGCCTTTGGCCTGTAAAAACTGTAATTAGTTTAAAAGGTAATAAACTTTAATTGATTCAAATTAAATTTCAGTTTATTCTAATAAAATTTCAAGTTAGTTTTTATTTAATTTTAGTTTAATTGTAATCAAATTTGAATTTAACTAAAATCAATTAAGATCTAAAATTTTATTAAAAATATGATGAAATTAAAACTATCATTTATGTACCTCTGGTTCTCTGTTGGCAATAAAATGACTGATTTAAATGGCCAAAAAGTAGTGATTTACTAAAGCGTACTTCGAGTCCAGAATGATTCTTGCAATACAAGAGAATATAACTAAAGCAATGTAATTTTAAATTAACCAGATTTCATCTTCAAAACAAAATCTGTCACCAAATTTAAGGCTTAATTCTCAAAAATGCCCATGTCTTTCGTCGGATATAATCTGCCATAAGGATTCATCTTTGTTTGCAAGATGGACTAACAGTCTTAAGCTAGCGTATTAAGCTTAACTCTTCGAAACTATTTAACAGCCCTTATTTGGGTAAATTTGCAGAAGAAAAGCTAGAGCAAATAGAGAGTCATTTTTAAAGTGCTAACTTCATGCCCTTCTGTAGGGTCCTTTTCGTTATACTCATACCACTGCCAAAGATCCCTTGTTACAGCATTCCCGTTGTATTTATTCTAAAATACACTTCTGGATAAACTTAGTTGCGTCTTCATCAGCTCTGTAGTTATTAGCTTGACTAAGAAGGTTTATAATGCATTATAATCACACTGCAACGATCAAAGAAACGGTAAGTCAATACCGTTGAACGGTACGTTGAAATGAGCAAGTCAATACCGTTATACCGTTGTATAACGGTACCGCTTATTTCAACGATCAAAGACCGTTGACTTGCTCGAGTCCGTTTCGTTGCATCCCTCGCTTATCAAGTAGGCACAGATAACAGTAGAGGCAATAAGAAAGCTGCCAATACGTTTTAAACGTTGTATACGTATAACGGAAAAGATATTTTTTTTGCAATAGAAAATTCAGGCCCAGGTCCCTTTATGTAGACCTAGGCTATGTAGCCTTCGTTTCTCTGTTTATTCTAAGCATTTTTCTTATTTTTTCTGTACGAATGCACTTATCGGACTTCCAGTGCCGATCCTTCAGACCAATCATATTCACTAGCTTGTTGTTGTTGTGGTTTAGTTGACGTTTGAGCGGATCAATCGCTCGTATACGTACGACCCTCTTTTAAAACTTGGGCTTTTGAAGCCACGTCACTTTTAGAAACACACCAATAAAATTTTTGCACAGGCCACGTCAACACTTAAGACATCTTGGGAGAGTACTAAGACGTTGTACAGAGTGTTCTTGCTTAAATCACTGGGACTAGTATGTATATCACATCTCTATTCTGCTAATATTGCTTAAAATATCTGTGAATAGAAAGATACTCAGATTTAAATAAGGCTAATATACCAGAAAAAAATAAATAGATAAAAAGGTCAAACAGTAAAAATAGAAGTTAATACAGTTACTACAATTAAAATATCTATAAAAGAAAAGTAAATACGAAATAAAAAGGTCAATACAATGAATATAAAAGTCAATACATTATAATTTAAAAAAATTAGAGAATGTAATGCAGATTACAACTCTTTATTTACCTAGTCAACAACAACATAGTCTGTGTCTGAACCGACTTAGGGGACTTAGCCTGACCTAGGGTTGCTCTCATTGTAAATGCAATAAAATACTTTATAATTTGGTTTCTAAATAAATTTCTTTGTACCTCATATTTTGTTCACTTCATGAGAATATGCCTAATATCATCATACTCATTACAAAAATCATAAAAGGCGAGCTAACTCTCCCCATTTATGTAAAACTGAACGGGTTTTGGCATGACCTGTCCTCAGTCTAAAAACCGTAACAGTGACAGATCTAATATCATGTACAAGTCCATCAGGTGGTGCCTTTATTCATATTTACTAGTTTCAGAATTCTTTTGAGGCAGTCGGTAATTTCACATGTTCAACCTATTTTATGATTCGCAGCAGTAAGCGTCTCGAGGCTCCACGCAAGATTCGGACGTTAACTATTTAATTCTTCTGTCTCTTCCAAGTTTGACAACAAAATTGACAAAAAAAGAAAGAAAATCATTCATACTTCTTGTCTTTTTAAACAATTCATAATAACTGCAAATAAGGAGCGACACTACTCAATAATAACCGAAACTCTAAAAATGAGAATTTAAAAGAATCAATAACGGAAAACGGAATGATATCGAAAGAATTGGCTTGTTATGGTCATGCTAAATATATGAGATTTATTAAGATTCGTGTTACCCATAAAAGGTTACGAACCTGAGAAAATTTGTCTGATTTTTGAAAAAGGGAGGAACACCATTTACAAATCAAAGAAGCTTATTGAAAGTTACACCTCGGATTCGGCGTATCAGAGAATCATATCCTCGAGGATCCATGTTTATTTGTTGTTTTTTTCCTGGGGTGATCGTGTCAAACCAATTGTCCTAGAACATCGGGAGAGGGCTCATTTGAATGGAAACTGAAAGTGTCCTTTTTATGTGAGCAACAAGATTGGAGGACAACTAGCCCCCGTCCCATGCCCTTTTTCTTAAAATCATCTGATCAAAAGTATTGACATAGTCATTTTGTTCAACGTAGTTGAAAAGTCCCGAAGCTATATTTTTGGATATACCATGAAAACCACTTCCAGCCCCTGGAAAATAGGTATTTTAAATTAAAAAAAATCCCATTGTTTATGCATAGTATTTGTTATTGGGAAGTATACAGACGTTTTAAAGGTGGGATTTTATGCTTGGGGTGGGTTCCCATGGGGTAATTTTCCCATTGGAGGGTAATTTCCGAGGGTGAACATTCGAGGAAAAATTTTACACAGGGTAGATTTGACAGATTTCTTAAACGATTTTTTTTTATTTGTCTCACATTATCTTTGCCTACAAAACTTTACATGTGGAGATTTTCCAGAAAATTTTCTGCGGAAAATGTTCAGCGTGTTTGTACTTCCGGGAAATAATTTCCCCGGAAGAGGTGATTTCCGGAGTGATCAAAATAACGATTAGAACTTAGTCTTTTTCAAATGAAAGTATGTTAAGGGAAATTTTTCAGGCTGAATCGTCTTTAAGAAATTTGACGGAGGGAGGGGGAATTTTCAGAGAGAATTGAATTGTCCGGAAGGAATTTTTTGGGGTTTGGTGGATTTTACGAGAGAGGGACTTTCCACGGAGCATTTTCCTAAGCGGAGGGAATTTTTCATAGATTTTGAGCCAGATTTTCAGTAATTGTTTGAAAAATGGTCAAAAATTAAATAAAACACAAGTTTTTTTCCACTGAAAGTAAGAAGCAACATTAAAACTCAAAACGAACGGAAATTATTCTGTATGTGAAGGTGTTTCCCCCCTGCTCAATACCTTGTTCTTTACGGTAAAGTTTCACTGTTTGTCCCTATCTTTTAAGAACAACTCCTGAAACACGAGGGCTGTTCAATTAGAATAGAAAGCTTTTTTTAAGTGCTGAAAACTTGAGCGTGAAGAGCAAGGTACTGAGGAGGGGGGCAACCCCTTCATGCACGGAATAATTTCTGTTCGTTTTTAGTTTTAACGTTGCTCCTCACTTTCAGTTGAAATTTCTTGTTTTATTCAATCTTTGCCAACGGCTGTGATTATAATTTGGCTCTAGTATTATCAGAGGCAATTTTCTAGCGTTGCCATTAGTAAAGAGCCACAAGGCTTCAATGTATTATTGTCTTTTTTTCCCAAAGGTACTTTTATGAGAGGGATGGCTCTATAAACTTCGGTGTGGGCATGCAATAGGAGATCAAAAGTTCTAGTGCTCTTTTTAAGAGTCAAAAGTGATCGCAGGGGCAACCAATCCCCCTTCAATGCCCCTTTCCCCCCAAACATATCCGATCAAAATTGGCTCCAGCATCAAATTATACTTTGGCTCAATATTACACATCAGTAAAATTTTTATATTTCATATGTTCAGACACTAAACATAAATTTCTTAGCAAAAAATAGAAAAATTGGAATGGAGGCTGTGTTGCGATAATATCAAACCAAAAAATTAAAAAGGAAAAAAGGAAGAATTTATGTTTTTTAGTTTTTGTTAAGTTGAATTAGTATTAATTACCTTGTTGAAGGGATAACCAGAAGCATTTATATTTTGTTGCGTGATCAGTCTCGGATTATTTATTGAAATACATATACATGTTAGCATAAGCTTAAGAAAAACTAATTTCACTAATAACTTAAGTATAACTGATAATTTAACTGAAGTCCCTAACTTACATTTCCTTCAAAGTACAAAAATATGAGATGTGGCCTTCAGTGTGGTCTCACTGTCCTTATTGGCCCTTATTAGTGACATTTCTAAATTTTTAGGATGTATCAGACATTTTAAGTTGGCCTGAATAAGGGAAGTGCTTCTCATGGAAATGACAACACATACAAAGGAATGTGCAACACGCAAAATGCAGTTTCACTGTATCAGGGCTTTCATGTCTGCAGTGTTAAACCCAACCTTGTAGAGAACGACCTCTACCCCATAACAATAGAATATTTATGTAGGCAATAAAAAAAAAACTTATGACAATCGCCGCAGTGTAAAAAGATCGTGATGGCCAAGTCTTAATGTAATATAATATAAAGTCTTAACTAATATAATATAAAGTCTTAATTAATACAGTAGTTTTTTTCTTTGAAAAGAAGTTGCAGAGAGCAAGATTGGGTGAATACGGTGGGTGGGACAGAGTGGTCGTACCAATTTTGGTCAGAAGCTGGAGCACGGAAAGGGCTGTTTGTACTGGAGAATTATCATGATTAAAACCAGTCGTCTGTTTTTTGCGTTAGGATGTCTATAATTTTAATTGAAGATCCCCACTTCCAAGTAAACCCCTCCCCTCCCGCCCCTCCGAGCAATTAATGCCGTGGATTTTGCCGAAAGCCACACCTCCCTCGGTCCTGTTTTATAAACACTCCTTAAATTAGCATTTACTTGTAGGTTCGTTAAAAAGTTACGCCCGGTTGTTCACAGGAGTGGTATCCCCAGAAAAAGCAGAAGAAGGTCGGGTATTATCTCTTTCTTTGTCAAAACAATGGGTCATACTACGATTGTCGTGTGCACATATCTGTCGTGCTTAGCGCAAAACATCTGTATCATTAATCCCAGTTTTAGGATGGTCGGTATTTGGATGAAGATATTTATTTTTGGTTACGATAGATGAAAGATTTAAATGTACATTTACAAGCGTCAAAAAATTGACGAAATTTATAAAAAATTAAGAAACTAAAAAAAAGAATAAAAAACATAAAAACTCGGATTACTGGCTCTTGCGACTTGAGAAGAAAAATTTACCCTGTTTTATCCGTGCGCACAAAAGCTATCCATGGCATAAGCAAAAAAAAAGAATTAAAAACAAAAAAGTTAAAGCTAAAAATGGCGTAGACTTTAAAAAGTAACGATTCAGAAGTTTAAAAATTAAAGAATTTAAAAAAAGCTCAAAATTCTTTTTATTTTACAATTTCTGCTTCTTTCGTCGTTCTTTAGTATTTAGTTTTTGCGTCTTTTCTTTTAAAGTTTGGATTTTATTTTTTTTGCTAGAAACTAACTTAGGTCAGTCAATCAGAGAGCGTCATTATCAATCCTTACCCCTCTTAAAAAAAAGAAAAATTATAGGAGTTTTACTTTATGATGGCGCTGTAGTGGCGCTATGGGATTGATCTCACATGCGGGAATACGGGACCCAGAGTTCAGACCCAGATGCAGCAGCCCACTGAAGGGGTCTGCAGGGGTCAGAATCTGATTATGGTGATGAGATTAGGCCAAAACGCTTCTAAACTAATCCAAACAACAAGAAAAAGAAGGGCTATGAGATAGTCCTGTAATATTGCATTGAGAATGGTCTCAGCTTGGTAATTATATGAATTATATGGTGACCCAAAATATGACTCCGGTGATGATTGTGCGAAAGTATCTCCCTGCTAATCCTAGCAAAGTGAAAAAGAATTGTAAGGCGAACAGTTGCCGTCTTGACTAGTCTGAAATAGCTCAGCTTGGCTTGGGTCAGCTGATTTGAACCCTTAATTATCAATACTTAGCTCTGTAAAGGTTGATATCAGCTGTAGCAATCCTCTATTGGAGTTGTTGATGTAAGAATGAAAAGAAGTAACTCATCAAAATTTTCCACCAGCCAATTGATCCTAACTCAAGATAGCTTGTGGCACCTCAGGTGAAAATAGCATAGGCCACCCTCGTCCGCATTGCAAAATGGGCAATCTTTCTTTGCTTCAGTACTTCCCCTAAATTTCCAAAAAGATCCCCCTCCCCTGGTAAACAGTTTGCTCTGAACTGCATCCATATCCAATTGCATCCTAGACAACCACATATTATAAAAATATTCTATATTAACTAAGCTCAACCAGCCAACCACATAAGTCTTATTATGAATAGGTCTGACATTCAGTAAATTTCTGTGTTATCTAAATCTCATAGTAAACAAATTCTTATAGTGACTAAGTCTTGTTGTTTGATACAATAAATGGCTAGTAGTAAAATTGCATAACAAAATAGCAGATACAGTTATAGGGTTTCTTCCCCATTTTGGGAGGGATTTCCTCCCTAGTCCCCCCCCCCCCGACTGTGCTTTTGTTTGTTGCTGATGCTGTATGCTATTGCCTGACGCTGCTTTTTCTTGGGCTTCAAACGGTTCGTTTTCTGTTCAAACGGTTTCTGTTATTATTATCTTGTTTGGCTCTGTGATGTTTTTTTTTTACTCAATCTGGGAATTGTTTTAATCTGTGCTTATATGTTTTAATTTGTGTTAAGGAAATACTTCAGTGTTTCTGAAATGTTTTGATTTAGCTCTTTTGTTATCAGTAAGGCTTAAGTATGCAAAGACGATGTGTACAATCTAGGAATGAAAAATGAATTTTTTTGAGAAAATTGTAAAAATTCTCAAAACAGTTAAGAGAATTTTTTCTATCCCAAATTGGTCCTAAGGGTCTCCCCCCCCCCATTCTCAAATTTTCAACAGTTACAATGAATGGTCTAATGAAAAATTATATTAAAAAGACAAGTTTTTTTTCATCTAGAAGTAAAGAGTAACATTGAAACTTATGACGAATAGAAGTTATTTCGTATTTGACCTCCAGATCCAACTTTGTTTGCAAAGTTTCTACAACTCCATACAATACTCATACTGTTTTTTTCTGTTATTTTGACGAACCTCCTTTCCCCTAAATGAGTTTCATTTGCGCCTGATTATCATCACACCAAATATAACATTCAATATAACAAAATTCTAATATAACATAATGAAATTTTTTTTTAATTTATTACCAGTGGGAGGCATATATAGAACAGTTCAGTATATGCGGATCCTATTCCTTCCATATGACTAGAGCATGTACTCACTTTTTTGCATTACGATTTTCCGCAATCAGTCAAATTAGCTTCAACTTCTTTTTGTTCAGTGCCACAATGCGAACCAGTTGTATATGAACGTTTACCTTGAATGAAAGTTCATGGTTCTTCACTGTTTCCTCTGAATCGCAATTAGAAATGTTTTTTGACAAGTACTAATTTAGGTGGTTATAAAGATGTAATAAAAAAAATGCAGTAGAGACTAAAAACGGTAAACAGTCAGAAGAAAATAAATGGTAAAAGAAATAATCTGAAAAATGAAATCACTTCCCGTCTATTCATTCTGCAACAACCTTGCACCTAAAAGATGGTGTACTCTTACAAGACTGCCTAGTATCAATGGAAAAGGTCTTAAAACCCCTACGATATGTCACTTTTTTTCGTATGCATGGATTAATGTCAGGAATTAAACTCATTTATGATTGGAAAAGCCACGTAACAATAATATTCAAATCAAAATCGCTAGCCAAATTCGATAAGTTTTACAGATGACTTCATTGAGATTATCATCATCTACTTAAGACTCTTGAGATGTACTCTTTAGGCAAAGAAAGGCTTTCCAACGGGATTTTTTTTCTGGCAAAAATACAAAATTCCATCTTTGCGTAGATAGGAGCTTGTTACTACTACACTTGGGATCTCTGATATACTGAATATGATTATGTGATTTTAATTGAGATCACTTGACTTTTTTGGAATGTTTCTCTATTTTTGGAAATCAAATGAATCTTCTCAGGCTCGTAACTTTTGATGGATAACATTAAACTTAAAGAATTTATATATTCGGAATCAGTATAAAAACTCAATTCTTTTGATGCTTTAATTTTCATCAAGATTCTTTTTTTTAGAATTTCGGTTACTATTTGGCCGAGTCGCTCCTTACATACAATTCACTAGCACGAACTAATTATGGAAACAAAATCTTCTTTAAAAAGCTTCAAAACTTAGAAGCACTTAGTTAAAAATGAGAGTAATAGAATTTGTTCACTGTCTAATGGAATTAAATGTAAAAAAAAAGGTAAAGGATACGGCATTAGACTTTTACAGTCCGTACCGGCGGTGCTGATCTCCGTTTCTTGGCCCTTCAGCCAGGAAGTGCAATGGGGGGTTGGGGGCCAGCCATCCTGTGCTTTCGCACACCCTTCCTGTTTACCTTCCCCAGATTTCTCCAGGTACCCATTTGGAGCTGGGTCGACTCTGGCTAAGCTTACAGAGTCACGCCACTGACCCCCGTCCCAAACTGAAGAATTGGGTACACTGGGATTCGAACCCGCGTCCTCTCAGACAAGGGATCCCGAATCCAGCGCACCAACCCACTCGGCCAGGACGTCTAATGGAATTGGCACAAGTAAAATGATTGAGTATAGTCCCCATTCTTTGTTTTTCGGAAGACAGAGGAGGATTTGTAAGATGGGATCCAGAAGAATCGTCTACGGGTAATTATGAATATCCGTTGGACTGACCATATTTCAAAAAGTAAACTGAAAAATATAGTTATACCCCTTTTTCTAGGGCTGTAATTAGCGAAAGATTGAGATAGTTGGGGCGCGTATCGTGGATAAAGGATGACAGACGGTTAATCGTCGTTCTTTCGGTCATCCATCTAGGACCAAATGGAAAGTAATTCCGACTACGAATGGGGTTGGTAGAGGTCGCTAGAAAAGATTTAAAGAAAATTGGTGCTTGGGGAAATTCTCGCAGCCATGATGTAAGTTATGTTAATATGAATTGATTAACGTAGGTTCTAAGACGAGGACGGCTATACATGACATACGAAAAAATGAAGAAAAAATAAATAAATAAATCTTCCGCAGTAGAGGGTTTCCTTTCCTATTATGGCAACCATTTATACATACATACATACATATATATATATATATATATATATATATATATATATATATATATATATATATATATATATATATATATATCATGATAACTTTATTATAATAGACTACTATAATAGCCAAAATTACTGTTATAATTATTATTATAAAGGTTTGATTATGATAGCCAAAAATTGTAGACTTTTCGCATACACTTAAAGGAAAGCTTACATTGTCCGATCCTTGGTTTCGCAGTGATCAACTCCAGCACCCTTTCAGCCAAGTTAACTGCTTAAAGTACCAAGGACATTAAAATAAAAATATTCCTACTCTCGTGGACCCACCTCAGGTCAATACATGCCTTAAAACCCTATTTTATAAGAATTCGTTCCTGTTTGTTTCAGAGTTGTGAAGCTTTTTGGGGGTATTGCATTTTCGTCAGTGTTGTCACGTTGAACTGGGAAAATAAATGTGTAAAACTAATTTGCTAAGTTTTACAAAGATTTTGGGCCATACAAATTTTAATATGACCAATCTATTGATCTACAAAGACAAGGGCACCTTCAAAGGCAAGCTATATCTTGAAGCTCTTATATTTGTTAAGTTTGTTAAGTTTTTAATTTGTGTTTTCAGCAAGTTTTTACTCATTTTCTAGATCAAGATATCCTAGGTCAAAACATGCATGTTCATATTTTTCTTGTATTAATTTTTTACTATTTCTTTTAAACTTATAATGCATCATTGCAGCCTAAATTGTACCTATATAAATATTTGGTATTCTGTAAAATTTGAATGTTCATGTTTCATTAATTCGAAATGAATGCCCAAAATTTTGACACTGATATTAGTGAGTGAGTTTAAAACAATAAGACTACGTATCGTACACGTTTTTTTCACTCCCTTCCACCCCCGACATTTAATCTGGAAATTTTCCAGCATTTACTGCTTCATAGCGGTAGAGCCTCTCACTGACCAATTCGCAATTTCAAAGTCTCCGTTTCACTTTAAACGAATATTTTATTTATTTATTGTTTACTAGTTAGTGTTATAATAATATTCGTTTATTTGATCACTCCCCTTCTTTATAGGCCACATAGCCCCTTGTGGGGATTGGCTTTGCATATTCGTTTGATGATTTTTTTCTTTTTTATGAAAAGGCATCTTGTCTTAAACCGACAGTTTTAGCAGAAAAATATTTCCAAAAAGACGATTGTGTCTCCCACACTGCTAGCCTAAATTAGGACTAGATTATTAATATCCCAGTTTCTTATATTTATTTGTTTATCTTTATGATCATAATTTAAGGGAGCCATTCCCCTCCGAATCTACCCCATCAGCCTCTTGGGATGGTTCAGCTGTGGATTTTTTTTATTATTTATATTTTTATTCGTCTTTTTCTTTGCTGTTAACGAACCAATGAGTGCTTGTTTTGTTCTTTTTTTTTGCATTGGAAACGAGCCAAAACATGAACCCCCTCAAGAGACGGATCTTAGGGGGGGAGGACCACTTGCCCTGGGCACAAATTTTAGGGACCCGAAATTCCAAATAAATAACCTAACGGTTTCATTCATTTTCTAATCTTTGAAATTTTATTTTTGTTAAAATAAAGTAGAGGCCGCAATTGGTGGTAAGTGTGAGCAAATTGAATCAAAAATTTTCATTTTTTCCATATCTTTATAATCATTTCTTGAAAATAAAAGTAAGCAGCAATAAAAGTGAAATATCGTGATTATTTAGGTCCCGTTCAGTTGTTCCATGAACTCCAAGATATGAAAAAAAAAAATTTCAAACACTGACACATTCCCATAAAGAAACCTATAGAGAGACCTATGTGTGACCTATAGAGAGACCTATGTGTGATCTATAGAGAGACCTATAGAGAGACCTAAAGAAACCTGTGTGTTAGAATTAATTGTGAAATACGGAGACGGAGGGGTCTTCATAAACATAAGGGCTACCTGTCAAATATTACTAGCGGTCAAATATATATATATAACTTTTTCCTTTTTATTTTTAAATTCAAAAAAAAATATGTAACTGTATGCTGTTATGCTAGCAAATAATTCTATTATTTGCGTGTTCTGTTAACAATTTTGATTATTTTACTATATTGTCAGTGTTTATTTTTTAGATATTTTTCTTTTTGTAATTTATTGTTGGGAATTATAAAAATAAAGAAAAATTTAGTTTCAATTTAAAAAATTAAAACTTGTTCACCTTTTTATTTTCAAATTCAAAAAAACTATGTAGCTGTATATTGTTATATACTAGCAAATATATACTGTTATTGCACTTTCTGCTAACAATTTTGACTATTTTACTATATTTTTACTATTTATTTTCCAACATTTCATCTAATTTACATTTCTATTTCTAGATGCTGAACGAGAAAGGACAAAAGAAATAGCTCTGGCTGCTGAATCGCCACCTGGCAATCTTGATCATTTGAAACTAGGTGATGAAAATGAGTTCCCCCCAATGATGCAGCAACTCGAGTAAAATAAAAATCGATATTTGACGTATGAAAAACAGGAATGTGGAATTATTCTGTAAAACGAAATGAAAACAATTCTTCTCTGCTTTTTGTTAACGTCATTTGGCTATTGTAAAATTTATGTTATGGTGATTACCAAAGATAATTTATTACTTTTGGTAATTTCGTAGACATATTTAGGGTTTATTTTCACGAGCATAAGAGCTGTATGAAAATCCTGCATCCAGGTGAAGGTTTTTTCGCGCCGGAGTTTCCACCCTCCTCTAATCCTTCTCTTATTGAACTTGATGAAGAGCTTTTGTTGAACTTGGCCTTAAGACAGGAGTAGAAATGGATGGAGAAATCCACCTTTTTGTTGAACACATAGTTATATTCGTGGGGATGGGAGGTAAACACGAGTTCTAGTTTTATCCTTGCAAAAATGGGTCCATCGAGGGTAACAGAAGATACGGATCCAATGAGAACCAGAGTAACGTACAAATTACCGACTGCCATCATTGTTGTGTATGGCTCATTTTTTAAATGCTAGAGGCATGTTTAACTGCCTCGAGTTTTATAATTCTGAATTCACTTAGATTGCGTTTGACCCCTAAACCGGGGTAGTTCACTGAGTTTGCGCTTGCTTCAGTCAATTATGGAAATTCAACAAAAATTTGAGGGTAGAATGATCAAAGTTGCTGTGATTGCGGAATGTAAAATACTTGAATACGACTGCAGTTTAATTATAGTCAACAGAAGTCCGAGGTCTGAACGCACTCTTAGAGGAAGTTTAACTTTTGTTTACTGTCCATTGACAGACAATATGGGACGCTGATTAAAGATGGTTTTGATCGATTGACGCTACATTTTTGCAAATATGCTTTGCAGATGCGCGCTTCGTACTGTTTCCATAGATTTTTTTTCCGTAGACCTTATAAGTTAAAGAGAGAAAAAACGGGTATATTTCAAATACAATTAATTATTAATTTAAATGCATAAATATATGAATAATGCATAAGAAAAAAACAACAACAAAACTTTAAATAATAAAAATCCGAATATTTTGACTCCACGTCCGGAAACCTGTCGCAATGAAAAAAAAGAAGTTAGATCATCTAAAGAAAAAGACAAAAACGATACACAAGAAAAAAATAAAAACAAATAAATAAATAAACTCGCATTTTAATATAAACTTATCTTAATTTAAAGTTTATTATTTAGAGGTTTTTTGTTGTTCCTTTCTTTTGTTTTGTTCCACTGTTTGATTTAAATTATACCCGTTTTTCTTTCTTTAATCTGTGAGTGCAGAAGTAGTGTGTCTAAGAAATTATTTAGACCCTATAAGTATCTTTGTTTGCCATTTTTTCTCTACTAAGAATTTTTCTAGAAAAGAAGTTTTCGTTTTACACCTGTCTGAACTCAGCCTAATATCCTAATAACCTTGAAGGAACTGACGTAGAGATCTATGCTGCTCCACTGAATAGTACACTGCTTTGTAGCAGCCGTAGTTTTTTCGGTGTCATTTTTTTTAGTGGGTGCGTGACTCCCTGATTTTCCCTAATCTATGTCGGACTTAGAATCATAAAGCAGAATATATGCAGCTCATTAGTTTTACAAAGTTGATTTCCTCCTAAATCCCTGATATATATATATATATATATATTTTCTTACCGTTACCGTTACCGCTTGTAAATCTTACCGTGACCTTGCACCGTTACTGTTGATAAAAATTATTTAAACATTTTTTTATTATAAAAATATTCTAAATTTGGATATAAAATATAAGTGGATATATTAGTAGATATAAAACTGTTTTACAGCGTTACCTTGTAAACCCCTTTTAAAGCCCACAAAAGCTTAGAAGTGTTTTTTCGACTGTTCTGTAATCATATGAAAATGTTAGTTACGCTCTTTTGTTTTCGACACGTTTATTTGTATTTTACCCCGGGTGAATTTGACCACCCACTTGTATTTTACCCCTCCTTTGGTGGTTTTTAAAAGCTTGTGACGAATAAATCTATAATGCTGCTATAAATAGTCTATAATTTACGCATAGTGTTCGTGGTTCTGTAAATTAGAGCTTTTATGTTTAATAAATACGTTTGTTTGTCAGGTATTCATAGTTAACAAATGAATAGATGCTGGAAATCTGGAAAATTTTCCAGATTTTCAAAAAAGGGGAAGAAAACCCCTTTAAAGTCAAAAAATCTTAATGAAAATCACACCATGAGATTCAGCGGATCCGAGAACCCAATTGTAGAAGTCTCAAGCTCTCGTCCACAAAGATGTGGAGTGTTGCATTTATTGCCAGAAGAATGATCACGGATGCGTGTTTATTCGTTATTAGTATTATTTTTTTTCAATGTTTGATGACATCGAGCAAATGGTCCTAGAGTATCAAGGAATGGCTCATTCAAACGGAAATTAACAGTTCTAATCCCCTTTTTGAGTGACCGAAAAGATTGGAGGGCAACTGACCCCTCTCCCAGCCACCTGTTTTCCTAAAAGTCATCCGATCAGAATTTTGAGATAGTCATTTTGTTCAGGGTAGTTGAAAAGACTATTGACTATGTCTCTGAGGGCAACATATCCCCCACAATCCCTGGGGGAAGGCTTATAAGTCAGAAGTTCGTTTACTGTTTATGTACAGTATTTCTTATTGGGAAGTAGACAGACATGTTTCGGGGAGGGGGCGAATTTTCTGCTGGGGGTATTTTCTATGCTAATATTCTCCATGTGGAGGGAAGTTCCAGGAGGGTGAACTTCCAAGCTTTTTAGAAAAAAATTTGACGGGGGAAGAGGGGGTGTTTTATGTGGGAAGAACTTTACATAGAGGGATTTACCGCGAGGGGAAGAAATTTTAAATGGAGCGGGAGCTGGATTTCCCGGTATTATTTAAAAAAGATCATAAATTCAATTAAAAAAAAAATTTCAACTGAAAGTGAGGAGTATCATAGGAAACTTAAAACGAACAGAAATTATTACGTAAATGAATGGGATTACCTCCTATTCAATATCTGTCACTTTACGCTAATTTATGAAATTATTAACTAATCATTTCCTTTGATTTATCAAGTGGGAAAATAGCTCTAGAATCTACAGTTATGGCATTTTCTGAAACTATTTATTAAGGCGTGGTAGTATTACACAGTTGTTTATTTAATTATATAAACAGTTGTTTATTTTTACCAATAACAACAGCACATCATTGTCTGTTTTGTTTATTATAGTTTCACAGCCAAAAAAAAAATTCATGTATTTATGATTTCCGCTCTTAGAAACTTTATTTTGCTAGCTTTTTTTGTGTCGCCAATGAAGCTTTTTGTGTGTCCCTTATTGATATGCTAAAATGACTAACCACTGAAATAAATTTTCTAAATATATTTTTATTAAGTTATCTTGTCGAAATATAAGCGTGTGTTGTATCATCATGCATATAATGATTTATTTAAATACTTTAATTGCTATTGGCTATAGTTCGCTCTTTGATATAATTCATCAATCTCTGAAGTTGCTCTTTATACTAAACATTTCAGTTAGTTTAGGCTAGATTTCGTTTTTATTATATTTTTTTTAATTACAAAAGCACGCAGATCCTGATATTAATAACATAGAATAGAATTTTACTTTAAAAATTTCTATCACAACATGTATATATATATATAATATATAAATACATCATCGACAGAACTTGACGCTCACTTCAAACATAATTCATTGTACAAAATACATAAAAAAAAGTCAACACTTGGTTAAGTCAAAAAATAAAAATTTGTTGATAACAATAAAAATAATGACTAATTTTCCTGGCTATTATATAATTCAACAAAACTCAGAAAAAAATCTTCCCGATATCTTTCATGTTTGAAGGAGATGGGAGTCAGTTTGGGAATTTTTCGGGATTATATGCGGGACGCTCTGTTACAGGTGGGAAGGTAGGGTTCGGGGATGATGGAATGTAATCGAGGAACAGACAGGCTCTTGGTACCGAAACGAAAGCAAAGGAGGTTCCTTCTCTCGGCCAGCGTGGTGAGCTTCAACTTACAAAGTAGATATCGTTATGGAACCTTCCCTTCACCATTTATGATTCTAAGTGCTCGTTTTTGGACATTTTCTTATAAATATACTCTGAAGAAAGACTGAAATGCCACACTGGAGAAGCAAAATCCAGTATTGGCCGAATAAAAGAACTTGTTGGAGAACATTCTTAGGGGGACAAGACAATTTTAACAAAATTTGAGAAAGGGAACAGAAGGGGAAGTTTGTTTGGGAGGTTTTGAACATGGTGACCCCACTTCAAGTCAGCGGTAATTTTCAATCGAAGTAGTTTAATGCACGTGACAGAGATTTTGGGAGGAATATGGTTTGTGAAAGAAGAGGGTTATTTTAAGAAATTAACTATCATAACTGACGATTTATTAGCGTTAACTTTCATTTTCGACAAAGAAGCCTCCTGTGTGACATCGTCAAGTAATGTAATGTTTGAGCTTTTAATATATCGTCGACAAAGCTCAAGTGCAGACACATCGTCCACATACTTCCATCGCTATGTTTGGTCAGTAATGAAGCTATTAAACATTAAGGAATAAAATGGGACCTATCAGGGTGTCCTGGGAGACCCCACAAAAGATAGGAAGGGGATCGGAATAAACATATTTATACTTAAGCACTTTAGAACCATTTGTCAAAAACGAGGCAACAAGTTTGACTAAAAAGGGATCAATTAATACAATCAGTAATTACCTCGATCAATTAATAAAGATTAATTAATTAATAAAAGATCAATTAATAAGAGATTCGACCCAGTATCAGGATTTTCAAGGTTTATAAGAATGGTGTCAAGCAGACTAACAGGACTCTCTACGTCTGAGAGTTGGCACGATGTTGTGTCGTGTGTAAATGTTAATTCAAAGGTTTGTTTGTTTCAAACAAAGTTAATGACAAATTACCAAAAATGTTTCCCAGGGGTTACCAAGAAGGTATGCTCCTCAGATAAACCCTACATTAATGAAATGCCACACTCTTGTTAACTCTTGGGGAGATGGCACATATGCAGTTATTTTTTTTTTCAGATGTACATATTTACTGACATATTTGTTGACATTGGCATGCTTTTTGGACTTTGATTTGGATGATGTGTTGATTTGGTTTTATTTTAAAGTTTTTTTTAATGCAACAAAATATGAATATTAGCCTCGGAACTCCGAACGATTTTTCGAAAGTTAGTAAGTGTAAGAGTCGTTGTTTTCTTTGCCAAGATTATTTAATCCCAAGGACTTCTGTTAAGAGTACTTTGTATAATATTAAATAAAAAAAAAACTAGTTTTTTAACTGAAACTAAGGAGCGACATTAAAACTTAAAACGAACAGAATTTACTCCGTATATGAAATGGGTTGTCCCCTCCGCAATCCCTCGCTCTTTACGCTAAAGTTTTTAATTGTTTTAAAAAGTAGAACTGTGGCAAAGAGTCAAACTTTAGCGTAAAGAGTGAGGGATTGCGGAGGGGGCAACCCATTTCATATACGGAGTAATTTCTGTTCGTTTTAAATTTTAATGTGGCTCTATACTTTCAGTTAAAAAAAACTAGTTTTTTTTATTTAATTTCTGAACGTTTTTGAATTAATGCATGTTTGATTTTGACTCTCCACACTTGAATTATTAAAATGAAATTTGCATGTTATTTTTTTTTGGCTAAATGGCTTTCTCTTAGTTTTGATCAGACTATTTTGAGAAATAAGGGGTGGGGAAGGAGCCCTGTTGCCCTCCAATTTTTCGGCCACTTAAAAAGGCAACTAAGACTTTTAATTTTTAACGAACGTTTTTATTAGTAGAAAATATACGTAACTTAAGAATTAACTTACGTAACAAACTTTTATATTCTTATATTTTTATTATGTATATGAGGGGGTTTGTCCCCTCGTTAATACCTCGCTCTTTGCACTAAATCTTAAGTTTTGTCCCAATTCTTTAAGAGTAACCCCTGATTCAGAAAGGCCGTAGAATAAATAGTTTAAATTACTAAAAATACTTCAGCATAAAGAGCGAGGTATTTATCTTCTCCTAAATGCCTCGCTCTTTATGCTAAAGTATTTTTAGAACCCCTCATATGCGTAATAATCTCTGTTCGTTTTAAGTTTTAATGCTACTCCTTACTTTCAATTGAAAAAACTTTTTCATGTTTATTTTTTATTGTTTTTTTATAGTAATGCTAGAAAATCCCGCGCCCTTTTCATTGAATTTCTCTTTCCCCATGACATATACCTCCAAGGAAATATCCTCCCACATAGCCCCCTCCCCTCAACCCCACCCCCAAACCAGAAAGATCCCACTGAAAACGTCTCTACGCTTCCCAATAACTCTCATTGTATATAAACACGGGTTAAAGTTTGTAACTTGCAGCCCAACCCCCAGGGACTGTGGGGGAGTAAGTCATCCCCAAAGACATAGTTATTATGGTTTTTGACTATGCGGAACAAAATGGCTGTCTCAAAATTTTGATCCGTTGACTTTGGGAAAAAATGAACACGGGAGGGGGCCTAGATGCCCTCCAATTTTTTTGGTCACTTAAAAAGGGCACTAGGACTTTTCATTTCCGTTAGAATGAGCCTTATTGTGACATTCTAGGACCACTTGGTCGATACGATGACCCTGGGAAAAAAAGAAAACAAAAAAAAAACAAATAAACACGCACCCGTGATCTGTCTTCTGGCAAAAAATACGAAATTCCACATTTTTGTAGATAGGAGCTTGAAATTTTTGCTATAGGGCTCTCTGATACGCTTAATGCGATGGTGTGATTTTCGGTGTGGTTTGACTGTGGCTTGATGGTGTGGTTTGACTGTAACTACTAATATCTAAGTGATTCCACGCAATCGATCATGTGTTAATTCTCCAGTAAAACTACCAGGTTTTCAAGTGAAACTACTATTTCTTACATGATCCAACGTACTCTTTTCTGTGAAAGTGAATCAATCACATGTTAATCCAGAAATCCAATGAAAACATATTATTATGCTGAGCTGTGTTGTACGACTACTTATTGAAGTCGTCCAATGTAACTGTCATTCTTTAACTGAAAAAATAGGATCTTTTCCCCAAATGTCAGACAATGTTCTTCCAACTGATCTGCATGGGTTATTTTTTGTTGTTGACAAGGACAATCATACCTCAATACTGGGTAATAAAATGGGACTGGCGGTTTTGCAGTTTTGTTTGAAACTGTTTTCCACCTTTTTTGCACCTCCCGTACTCTTCTCGCCTGTTTTTCGTCGAAATGGTGCGACTGCTTGTGGAGGTCCTCCAATGTTTCTGCCATTCTTTAAGCGAGCAAATTTCATCTTCTCACAGATATCAGACAGTGTTCTTCAACCTGATCAGCGTAAGTTTGTTCTTGTGGTTAACCAGGACAATCGAACTTCAGTACTGGTTTGGCAAAATGGAACTGGTGGTTGTTCAGTTCTGTATGTTTAAATTTTTCTTGCACATCCCGTACTCTTTTTGCCTTTTTTCTCTTTATTGTTTCTTCAAAAATTACAGTTTCTGCATCAGACTCTTGGTCTGGAACGTAACCCTCATCAGTGTAGATTAGCTTAAATTTATCAGTAATGTTTTCCCTTTGTATAAATTTTGTTTCGGTCAACTTTGGACAATTTGTTGTCAGTTTAGAAAAGTCTTTTGTTAGCTGTTCAACGAATATTCTAGTTCTTCTATTTTGCATTCTGATTGTCATTAAAAGTTGATCAGTTATTGTTTGGCGTGGTAGGCATGACACAACTAGATATAACTAGATCTTTTGATTGACTAGTTTATAAAAGAATAGTATTTTTTAATCAGTCATAGCCAAACGAAGAATGATATCTTTTTGAATTAATTATAACCAAAAATTTTTGCGATTATTGAATATCATGTAGGACAAGACCAAGCTACGCTAACTTAGGTGAGGTATTTCTAACTTCATCCAGTCACATAACGTATTTATTTGGTCAATCGTGTGTCGAATTAGTGCAAATAAATTGAAAACTGGATATACGAGAAAACTCATTCCTGGAAGATCTTAAAATGACACAAGAAACAGCCGAGGAAGCTGCTCAAATAGTTGCTCATTATTGGAATTATTAGCAATTGAAGATTAAAATTTTATGAGACACTTTTCAATGTTATATAATTATAAAAGAAAAAACTTAAAATATGTTAATCTTTTGTAAAGCACAAATGACGTAATAGCATTAGAGTGTTAATAGGGACAGTAGCATTCTTTGTTTTGAAGAAATTTCTATCCGTCTGAGTTGACTTAATTATTCATTGTCATTTTAGCTCATTTTAAGATTTGTTTATTCATCTATGTTAGTAAATGTTATCTTCCTTGAGAAGCTTTCTTATCAGATTTTTTTTTCAAAATTACTGTCTTTTTGATTTTTTAATTCTATAGTTTTATCTTCCAACTGGGGTGTAAAAGGTTTCTTTAGATTTTGTTCAACATCCCCACCGGTTTTCCGTAAAATCTTCCATCGGGGACGAACACGGCCCACACTAGCCAAAAAATAGCCTGAAACCAAGTCCGTATCCAGGGAGGGGGTTAGGGGGGTTTGGACCCCCACCGAAATATTTTTTGACTCGTAAAAACGTAACAAAAATGGATATAAGCAATTTTTGTGCGTTTTGAGTTTTTTTTGTATAAACCCCCTCCTCCCCAAAAATCCTAAATCCTGGATACGGCCCTGCCTGAAACCCCCAGAAAATGATGTCGGATCCAAAAAACTTAACCATTGGAATTTTCTTGTTTGAAAACCCTATAAAGGAAACTTACAGTCCTTTGACTTGAAAAACTAGGAAACATCTTTTTTCTTCTCCGCAGCTAGCGGGGCAGGTCTGTTTAAGGGCTCACTTTGAAATAAATTGCTACATCTACGTGATTTTGTAATTAACGAAGCACGCTAATAAGATTTTATTTACAAAAACTGCGCCTTCGTATACAGGATGTTGACAAATGTCATAATCGAAGATTACAACCATAAATGACGTAAAAACTGTATTATGACGTCAGTTTTCAGGTATACTTTAAAGGGTGTCTTCGGTAACATCGATGACAACGTAGTTTGCTCTTGACTAGTTCCTGCTCAAGAAAAAACCAAAGGCTTTTTCCCGTGTGTAAGATTCGATCTTAAAGTTGGCCAGAGCTATGCTTGAGCACTGCTCATAATAACCAAAATTATATGGTTATTATAACCATATCAAATCTGTGAATGTGAAGAGCCACATTCACAGATTTGGCGTATGGTGATCAAGCCAGGTGGCACGTGCGAAGCGTGACGGAGACTGTGCTAATCACTATCTGTATTTGAAATTTTTTTTGCTGCCTTTTTTTAAATTTATAGTCCCTCAAAGATAAGCAAATAACTAAGAATTTTTTCTTGCCTCATATACATTTTGTTTGAATCGTCATTTATTTTAGACCAAGCGTGGTGAAACTGTGCGGTATACACGGCGTTCTTAGATATATGCCAGGTGGCAGAAATTGGCACCTCCTCGCTGAAACTAATAAATTAAATGATGTAAGTATGTTTTCCTTACGGTGTAATTCGTGGTTGCAGCAGTAGCTGAAACCTAGTAAAGGGTGTGTAGTAAAACTTAATCTGGTTAATGTAATCATATTGAAATTGATTTGTACATGTGGTATGTTGGAAAATGAGTCAAAATTTTTTGTTGAAAATACTTCCCCATATGGACCCTATTGTGACATTCTAGGACCACTTGGTCAATACGATGACCCTGGGAAAAAAAGAAAACAAAAAAAACAAATAAACACGCACCCGTGATCTGTCTTCTGGCAAAAAATACGAAATTCCACATTTTTGTAGATAGGAGCTTGAAAGTTTTGCTACAGGGCTCTCTGATACGCTGAATGCGATGGTGTGATTTTCGGTGTGGTTTGACTGTGGTTTGATGGTGTGGTTTGACTGTAACTACTAATATCTAAGTGATTCCACGCACTATTTTCTTTGTGAATCGATCATGTGTTAATTCTCCAGTAAAACTACCAGGTTCTCAAGTGAAACTACTATTTCTTACATGATCCAACGTACTCTTTTCTGTGAAAGTGAATCAATCACATGTTAATCCAGAAATCCAGTGAAAACATATTATTATGCTGAGCTGTGTTGTACGACTACTTGTTGTACGATACTGATACTCTGAATGCGATGGTGTGATTTTCGTTAAGATTCTATGACTTTTAGGGGGTGTTTCCTCCTATTTTCCAAAATAAGGCAAATTTTCTCAGGCTTGTAACTTTTAATGACAAAGACAAAATTTGATGAAACTTAAATATTTAAAATCAGCATGAAAATCCGATTCTTTTGATGTATCTTTTAGCATCAAAATTCCGTTTTTTTTAGAGTTTCGTTTACTATTGAGCCGGGTCGCTCCTTACTACAGTTCGTTACCACGAACTGTTTGAAAATTTTGCATACAAGTTACGTGGTAATGTTAATTGTAAAACAACTAATGTAATTTTCCTATTAGAATCCAATGAATGCTGCTTACAATAAAATAAGGAAAAACTAATAAAAAATAGAAAAAAGGAAAAACTAAAAAAAAAGAAAACTAAAATCAAGACCAAAAGACAAAAACTAAAGAAAAAGAAAAAAAGAAAAAGACTGAAAGAGAAAAAAATAAAAAATAAAAAAAATAAAAAAAAAGGTATTTCAAAGAGAAAGGGCTAGATTAGGAATGTCCAAATTACGTCATCAATACGATCCAAAAATGACATAGCGTTGGCCCTTGCTTCGTCCGGAATAGCCGCAAAGCTGCTGCTTGGTGAAAGAACTGCTCATTCTGCTTTGAAATTGCCTCTGAATATGCAGTCTACAGAAACTCCCACGTGCAACATGTTCAAATCATCTGGGATGGGTAAAGTATTGCAGCAATGCAAACTTATTGTTTGGGACGAGCGCACAATGGCACACAAAAAATCGCTCGAGGCTCTTGACCGATCATTGCAAGATTTGCGAGGAAATTCCAACCCCTTTGGCAGCACATTAATATTGCTTGCGGGAGATTTCAGGCAAAGATTACAGACATCAGGCAAACAAACGTAAAGACATTAATTTAACCGTAACGGAAAGACATTAATTAAACGTAAAAGACATTAATTTAATTAATTTAAAATCCGATTGCAAAACGATCACTCTGCTGAAATAGTTTCAGATCAGTTGCTGGCAATTGAAAACGGAAAGCTCCCAGTTGACTCAATTTCTGGACGTATATTTCTGGACTGCCTCTTGAATTCTGTAATTAAGTGACGTAAAAAAATGATTTGGTTGAAAAGGTATTTCCTAAAATTCTAACCAATTATAAAAATCATAAATGTCTAAGTAAACGAGTGATTCTGGCAGCCAAGAACAAAGACGTCCACGAAATCAACAATATTATTCTGACCACGATTCAAGACCAGAAAGTCATTTACAAGTCAGTCTGGAATCAATTGAAGCAGTTAACTATCCATCAGAATTTTTATATTCCCTGGATCGCCAGGGGATCTCTAGGCGTACCAATAATACTGTTGCGAAATATTAACCCACCACAGCTTTGCAATGGCACGCAACTCGCCGTAAAAAACAAAACAATGGAAAACATAATAGAGGCAACAATCTCGACAGGGCCTTCCGAGGGTGATGGTGTTCTTATTCCTCGCATTCCCATGATTCCAATGGATCTGCCTTTTCAATTTAAAAGATTGCAATTCCCAATTCGATTAGCATTTGCAATCACCATCAACAAAGCTCAAGGGCAATCATTAGAAAAATGCGGTATAGATCGTAATACGGATTGTGTTCCCCATGGATAGGTATATGTTGCAGCGAAGAATGTCGTATATCCACAAGTTTTGCGCACTTAAAAACTAGCACCTTGCATACGTGTTGCTTTAGGGGTGGAGGGGGGGGTAGGCTTGCGGCTCAGAGAGAAATTACCAAAATAAAGTGTGCCGATGTATTACAAGAGCAACGCGAAACCTGGCTTGCGGCTGAAAGAGAAATTAAAAAAAGAATGCGTGTCGAGGAATTACCAGAGTATATCAGACAAATTACCAGTTTTTTATCCGCAAGTTTTACGCATTTAAAAATTAGCACCTTGCATACGTGCTACTGGGGCACGTTCCGGAAAAAAAACTAAAAAATAAAGAAGAAAAATAAAATAAAAAAGAAGCAAAAAACTAAAAAATTAAAAAAGGTAAACAACTAAAAAAAAGAAAAAGAACTGAAAAACTAAAAAAAAGAAAAAACCAAAAGTGAAATAAATTAAAATTAAAGAACAAGAGATTAAAAGAATTCAAAAACACTAAAAAAGAAAAGCAAAACTTTGAAGCTTAGTAGATATCAGTGTTTGAAATTGGACTTGCTTTAATAATTAAATATCTTTGAAAAAAAGCAATAAAACACAAGGGATAATGAGAGTCCATATATAGATGCCAGCCACGTGCCGTGCTGGGGCGTGGTGGCGAAGCCGCCGGGACCCAGCTATATATCTATATATATAAAAATAAGTTGTCTGTGTGTGGATCTGTGGATCAGGTGACGTCATGTTTGTTCGCATATGACGTCTGAATTATTTCACACTAATACAAAAGAAGAAAAAAACTAAAAAAGGTAAAAACTACAAAAAAAACTAAAAAGAAAAAAAAACTAAAAAAGCTAAAAAACTAAAAAAAACTAAAAAAAGGTAAAAATCTAATAACTAAAAAAAAACTGAAAAAAATAAAAAAAGGCAAAAACTACAAAAAAAATAAAAACTAATAAAAAAACTAAAAAAGCTAAAAAACTAAAAAAACTAAAAAAACTAAAAAAAAGGTAAAAAACTAAAAAAAACTAAAAACTAAAAAAGAAAAAAACTAAAAAAAAGGAAAAAACTGAAAAATAAAAGAGAAAAAGAAAACTAAAAAAATATGAATAAATATATATAAAAATAAGTTGTTTGTGGGTTATGTCTGTCTGTCTGTCTGTCGAGTGACGTCGTGTTTGTCCGCATATGACGTCTGAATTATTTCACACTAATACAAAAGAAGAAAAAAAACTAAAAAAGGTAAAAACTACAAAAAAAACTAAAAAAAAAAAAACTAAAAAAGCTAAAAAACTAAAAAAAACTAAAAAAAGGTAAAAAACTAAAAACTAAAAAAAACTGAAAAAACTAAAAAAAGGCAAAAACTAAAAAAAAACTAAAAACTAATAAAAAAACTAAAAAAGCTAAAAAACTAAAAAAACTAAAAAAAGGTAAAAAACAAAAAAAAAATAAAAACTAAAAAAGAAAAAACTAAAAAAAAGGAAAAAACTGAAAAATAAGAGAAAAAGAAAACTAAAAAAATATTAATAAATATAAAAAATATAAATATAAATATAATATAAATTAGCAATCAACAAAGCACCGAGACACAAATGACGACCGGGACACAGGGAGTATAAATGACGACCAGGACATAAGTAAAAAAAAAAACTAAAAAAACTAAAAAAATGGTAAAAACTACAAAAAAACTAAAAACTAATAAAAAAACTAAAAAATCTAAAAATCTAAATAAACTAAAAAAGAAAAAAAAGAAAAAAGGGAAAAAAAAAGGAGAAAAACAAAACTAAAAAACGAATGTATATACAGACCGGGACACCGGGATACAAATGACGACCGGGACACAGGGAATATAAATGACGACCGGGACACAGGGACACAACTACAATGGGGACGCCGGGGGGCACAGGGGGATATAAATGACGACCGGGACACCGGGACACAAGGAATATAAATGACGCCCGGGACACTCAAAGAGAAATAACAGACTGGAACACCGGGACACAAATGACGACCGGGACACAGGGAATATAAATGACGACCGGGACACAGGGACATAACTACAAAGGGGACGCCGGGGTGCACAGGGGGATATATAAATGACGATGGCGACTCAGGGAATGGTCGATTAGCAATCACCATCAACAAAGCTCAAGGGCAATCATTAGAATCATGAGGTATAGATCTGAATACGGATTGTTTTCCCATGGACCATTATATGTTGCATGTTCAAGAGTCGGTAAACCTGACAATCTATTTATATGCACAGACAATGGGACAGCAAAGAATGTTGTATATTCGCAAGTTTTACGTAGTTAAAAACATATATATATATATATATATATATATATATATATATATATATATATATATATATATATATATATATATATATATATATATATATATATATATATATATATATATATATATATATATCTATATTCACAGGTGGGACATAGGGACACAACTACAATGGCGCGTAACTAATATGGCGCGTAACGACTTACGCGCGCGGGGGGGCTTGGGGGGGGGGGCGCGAAGCGCCCCCACCAACTAGGTGTTGGGGTGGCGCGAAGCGCCACCCCAACAGCTAGTATATATATATATATATATATATATATATATATATATATATATATATATATATATATATATATATATATATATATATCATGAAAAGAGAAATCACCAATGCAACAGCACAAACACATAAAAAAAAGAGACAGAAGGAGAAAAGGAAGGCTGTTTTCCTAAATTAGTGATTACTATAGACCAGCACTTGAATGAGGCCTTAGCCCTACTCATCCATACAATCACATAGGTCAAACAGCATAGCCATACACAATCAACCATAAAGAATAATCCATGGACAGGCAGTCATGTCGTCAATAAGTATAAGTCGTCATTTACCAAACAATAGAAAAAATAATAAAGACAAATAATCCAGAGGCAACAACCCAACACAAGGGCTCATCGGGAGAATTTTTCATGCTGATTTTAAATATATAAGTTTCATCAAATTTGGTCTTTGTCATCAAAAGTTACGAGCCTGAGAAAATTTGTCTTATTTTAGAAAATAGGGGAAAACACCCCCTAAGAGTCCTAAGACTCTAAGAGTGCTTTTGTTTTTATCAGGCATGGCTCATCTGTTTCAAACAGTTTATGGTAACGAACTGTAGTAAGGAGCGACCTGGCTCAATAGTAAACGAAACTCTAAAAAATGGAATTTTGATGCTAAAATATACATCAAAAGAATCAGATTTTCATGCTGATTTTAAATATACAAGTTTCATCAAATTTAGTCTTTGTCATCAAAAGTTACGAGCCTGGAAAAATTTACCTTATTTTATGTGAAAATAGGGGAAAACACCCCATAAATGTCACAGAATCTTAACGATATCACACCATCGCATTCGGCGTATCAGAGAACCCTATAGCAAAATTTTCAAGCTCCTATCTACAAAAATGTGGAATTTCGTATTTTTTGCCAGAAGACAAATCACGGGTGCGTGTTTATTTGTTTTTTTTTTTGTTTTTTTTTTTTTTTCTTTTCCCCAGGGGTCATCGTATCGATCAGGTGGTCCTAGAATGTTGCAAGAGGGCTCATTCTAAGGGAAATGAAAAGTTCTAGTGCCCTTTTTAAGTGACCAAAAAAATTAGAGGGCACCTAGGCCCCCTCCCACGCTCATTTTTCTCCAAAGTCAACAGATCAAAATTTTGAGATAACCATTTGGTTCCGCATAGTCAGAAACCATAATAACTATGTCCTTGGGAATGACTTACTCCCCCACAGTCCCTGGGGAGGGGCTACAAGTTACAAACTTCGACCAGTGTTTACATATAATAATTGTTATTGGGAAGTGTACAGTCGTTTTCAGGGGATTTTTTTGGTTTTGGGGGTGGGGTTGAGGGGAGGAGGCTATGCGGGAGGAGCTTTCCTTGGAGAAATATGTCATAGGGGAAGAATAATTCAATGAAAAGGGCGCAGGATTTTGTAAAACTACTTTAAAAAAAAACAATGAAAAAATAAACATGGAAACTTTTTTCAATTGAAAGTAAGGAGTAGCATTGAAACTTAAAACGAACAGAGATTATTACGCATATGAGGGGTTCTAAAAATACTTTAGCATAAAGAGCGAGGTATTTAGGAGGAGATAAATACCTCGCTCTTTATGCTATAGTATTTTTAGTAATTTCAACTATTTATTCAACGGCCTTTTTGATTCAGGGGTCATTCTTAAAGAATCGGCACAAAACTTACGATTTAGAGTAAAGAGCGAGGTATTAACGAGGGTACAAACCCCCTCATATACATAATAAAAATTTAAGAATATAAAAGTTTGTTACGTAAGTTAATTCTTAAGTTACGTATATTTTTTACTAATAAAAAAATTCGTTAAAAATTAAAATTTATAGTTGCCTTTTTGTGTAACCGAAAAATTGCATGGCAACTAGGCGTCCTTCCCCATCTCTTATTTCTCAAAATCGTTTGATCAGAACTAAGAGAAAACCATTTAGCCAAAAAAGGAATTAAAATGTAAATTTCATTTTAATGATGTATGTGTGGAGAGCCAAAATCAAACATGCATTAATTTAAAAACGTTCAGAAATTACATAAAAAAAACTACTTTTTCTAACTGAAAGTAAGGAGTGACATTAAAACTTAGAACGAACAGAAATTACTCCGTATATGAAAAGGGTTGTCCCCTCCGCAATCCTTCGCTCTTTACGCTAAAGTTTGACTCTTTACCACAATTCTGCTTTTTAAAACAATTAAAAGCTTTAGCATAAAGAGCGAGGGATTCCGGAGGGGACAACCCATTTCATATACGGAGTAATTTCTGTTCGTTTTAAGTTTTAATGTCGCTCCTTACTTTGAGTTAGAAAAACTAGTTTTTTTTATGTAATTGTATAATAAAACGGATGATTTTGATTTTGAAGTGATGAATTTCCCATTCCCTGAAAGTAATATACACTCAGATATCACATATTCGGCATTCTACTCACAGTTACTAAGATATGCAAGGGTTTGTAGTAGTTATATTGATTTTAAAAATAGACGGAAAATTTTAAGCCAAAAACTGATTTTAAGAGGTTTCTCTTAAAATAAATTAACTTGACAATTTAAAAAACTAAGTTTTCAATATAACGAACTTTTAAATAAATACCGAAAGAATTATCTTGAAATACTTAAGGCCGTGATTAAGGGAACTGATGGAACTCGAGAGTCCCATGTTAAAATCGAAAATTTATATTTAAAAAATACTCAAGTATTCATTGGTGGAAGATACCGCTTTTAATACAAGGCCGCAGCTTCTTGAAGATGCTACAAAATGTTTGCTAGGATTTTGCTCTATTTCTTCTAATTGCTTAGAAATCTTAGAAAATGCCTCGCTCTTTTACACAAGTGTACTCTATGAAGCATATTGCTTTTAGAACAAAATCAGTACTGTCATGAGCAGAAGACAATAATGTGTAAGATGATTGCAACCATTTTTGATATATTTTCCTGTTTTCGAACAATCCCATAGAATATTTTCAGCTGCTTGAAATTTTTACAAGTTTTTTGACAGAAAGAATGGTTTCAAATCTTCGGCAAAACCCCTAGAGACCAGATTGACAAGCTGGTATTATCAACCTGCTATTTCCGCCAATGAATAAGAGCTATTTGAAGGGTTTTGACAATCAAAAGTCCCTAGAGAATTGAAAGGCAGAAGGCTACCCTAACTTTGATCTTGAACCTCGAAATTTCCGAGTTCACTTAATCACGATCTTAACGAAATCTTTGGTTTATTTTAAATTTCATTGTTACTGAGTTTGGCATGTCCTTAATTTTTGACAGTGGATTTCCGGGGGATTTTGCATATGTTGTATTTTCAAAAAGTCTTAATTTGCATTAATTTCCTTGAATTTCATCTAGTTCACATTTGGATCTATAGTGATGATTTGATGTAGTATAAAATATTTAATAATTGTTCAGTATCAGTATAGATTTTGGATAGGCTTGATCATTCAGATTAATTTAAATAAACCAGGACCAAAACCAAGGTATGATAAACTAGTTCTGGAGTTACTTGTTTGTTTTTTTCCATAGGAATATATTTTGGGGGTGATACTTAGCACGGGGATACCATAGAGAATTTATGGTAGGTACGCCACTTCCCTGGATAGGGAATACAAAATGCCGAAACCCTTTAGGCAAGTGTTTATTCTCCTGATGAGCCCTTGTGTTGGGCTGTCGCATCTGAGTTATCTGTCTTTTTTATTATTGTTAATATTTGGTAAATGACGACTTATACTTACTTACGACACGACTGCCTGTCCATGGATTATTCTTTATGGTTGATTGTGTATGGCTATGCTGTTTGGCCTATGTAATTGGATGGATTGGTAGGGTTAAGGCCTCATTAAAGTACTGATCTATATTAATTAGTAAAGTAGAAAACATTCTTTCTTTTTCCTTCTGTCTTTCTTTTTTGTTTGTATGTTTTTTTTGGTTTTTGTTTATTTCTGAGTTTGTGCTGTTGCATTAGTGATTTCTTTTTCATTATACATACTTACAGAGTTACAGATGGCGCACGAAACATGATTATAATTATTACAGCACAGCGGCAACTAAAGTAAGACAATTTATTACATTTTTAATTTAATAGTGAAAGTAACCTATGCTTTAGTCCTTAGTTTTTACTTTTAGATATATGGCTAGCATAATGTTTTCTTTGCTTTGAAGAGGATAACAGTATAATTCTAGCTTAGGTATTTTTTTGCTATCTTGGAAAAGGGCTAGGATAGGAAAATGAAACTTACTGTAATGAATCCAGGTCCAAAACATGCTCTCGGAAGGTATTGGCTAGCTTCCATGTTAAAATTTTTCTGATTTCATATGTTTTAGAAATTTGCCTACTTGACATGTCTAGCCTATACTTTGACCAAAAAAACCTTACTGGTAGTTAAGCATCTGTGACTTATGTTCAAAATTATTCAAATTACAAAAATCAGTTTATTAGGGCTAGGACTTAAATCTCCAGAATTCCCAGATGTGGTACCAAAAAATGCAAACTGTTTCCATCTTTCAAACCCTTTAATACAATTTACTGTCAATGATGCTATAAATCAAAGAAACTTATTAGATTTAATTAATTGTGACCAATCACTGTTGGAGGCTACCATAAGCCTTGTGAAACACCAGAAATGGTTGGTACTTTTGTTAACAAGTTTTCACTTGGGAAAATAGTCCATATTTTAAATTGATCATTGTTTTTCTTGTTGTTATTTGGCTGTTTTTTGCTACTTCAATTTAGTCAGCAGTACAGGTTTTTTGGAGAATTTTTTTTTGCTCACACAGATCTTCTTCAGCTCGAGTTTCTTCAATATGTACAGAGAAGCTAGGGATGGATATGTTGCTTAAAATTTGTCTTAATATTCACAATCATCTTTTAGGTTATAGAAATTCATCAAATAAAAATTAAATCAAATTAATTGAACACAAAAAAACAAGGTAAAATTCTAGTTAATTGACTTCTTGCTATCTCAGAAAGGGTTTAGGTTGGGAAAATGAAACTTTCAGGGATGAATCTACAGACTAAAGTATGTCCTGGGAAGGTATTATGAAGCAACTACCTCCACTCCTTCTCCCTCTAGAGGGCCCTGACCTTTGATGACCTTTAAAAATATGTGTGCTATGAAAGTGGAACCTTGCAAAATGATCTTCTGCTTAATTGAAGTACAACAAAATTGTTTTCAGCTTCATAACTTTGCTCAATTTCATTTAATAAGGTTTTAAAGATGCACAAATACATTTCCTAAATTAAAAAAAAAACATTGATATGGCTCAAAATTCTACTCAAATAACAGGAATTGCATTTTCAGAACTAAAGGCAGAGAAAAAGCAACTAGTAACTGAAAATTAACCTAACCTGTCATGTAGGCAAATTTCAGTGCCCTCTAGAGGGAGAAGGAGTGGAGGTGAGTACTTTAAAATACCTCCCTGGGACATACTTTAGCCTGTAGACCCATCCCTGAAAGTTTCATTTTCCTAACCTAAACCCTTTTTGAGATAGCAAGAAGTCAATTAACTAGAATTTTACCAAAAAAAATAATTGAGCATACAAATTATTTGAAATTGCATAAAGATAACAATAGAAATTACAATACTTATTGGTGGCTGGGTGGCCAATAAGTGATCAATCACTCATTGGTGATTGAGTATAGAAAGTTAAGGACTAAAGTTACTAGCATCACTGTCAACGTAGTGTCTCATAATTTATTGAAAAGGTAGGAATTAATAAATGATAAAATCAATATATAGTATTATAGGATTGTGGCTAGAATCTCTTTGTAAATGATAATTAATCAATATTTTATTTTCAGGAATTATTTAGGTTAAGGTCCAGCCTATATTAAGTAAGGCTAGGTGAGATTGAAAAAATCCTGGCTTGTTATGTAGGCTATCTGAATTGAAGTGAGTAGGCCTACTAGTGAAAAAATTCAATGATGTCATATATTATATATTTAAAATATATGACAGGACATTACAATATTGTACATTACAATAGTGTTTGTGCTAGTGATCAAACAAAAATCTGTAACAACCATTTTTTCTTGTATTCATTTCCACAGTCAAAAACTGCTCAACTGCTTCCATGACCAAGTTATGATAATCATCTATCATCATAATTGCTCATTGAAAATCATTGTAACATCCATATGTTGGCACAAGATGCACAAAAAATTTCAGAAACTGGGACTGGATTGGTAGTTTTCTTTACTTTTATATTAAGACATACACACTTACACCTTTTACTATGTATGTTTTTTGGGCCCATGGATTATTCTTGGGACAGGAGGACAAGTATTAAAATATGGAAATAATTTAGTTGGCCAACTATTTTTTTTTACCCTTTTTGAAGGAGGTGGTTTTTAGACAAAATGTGAGGAGAGGGATATGACTTTTCTATTTGCAGGTAGAAGGGTTACTAATCTTAAAACAAGAGAAAATGAGCTCTTTTGTTTCTTTAGGTATAACCTGACATTATGAAGATCATATTTTTGGGTTATGAAAGTTTCACCAGCCTTCATTTTGGTTCTTGTCACCACAAGATTTTCTCATTACTATGATGTTTATAAATCTGCAATTCTGACTTTTTCTTCTAGGTAATCAGTGTTTATTTCTATTTTATGTTGATTTTGCTTTATTTTAGAGATTATGTCTTCTGATATTGAACTGTCTTTAGATGAGATCATTAAAAAGAAAAAAATTAGTATCACTAAATTCAGAGGTGGCAGAGTGTCAAAAGGAAATTTTCAAGGGAATAGGCCACTTGCAAGAAGACCCTCAGCTCCCTACAAAAGGGTAAGCATATTTTTCTTTGCTTTTGTGTATTTACGCTCTGAGGAGGATACAGGAGGGGGAGCTTAGGACTGGCTAGACTGGCTCTCTAGGAAAAAAAAATCCTGGCCTTAAGTATACTTTTGTGTGGGTTTTTTAAATCCTCTCCTTGCCTCCTTATCTGGAATTTTTTCTGATTGCCCCTTAGGGGTTGAACTTGAATATACATATCTACTTGCATAAATTCAGAGCCTTACTGCCAAATAGTGGAAATCTACCTTTAAAGGTTTTAGAAAATATTTGTAAATAGGAATGGACTGAAAATTATTCACTTCAGGGTGTCACACACATTCCTTCTCTAAAATATTCTTTGATACTCCCTGTAACATTTGAACTTGTATCTAAATATCCAGCTGTTGAGCTCTGATGTTCTACCTACTCACAGGAGAACACCCCCTCCCCCAAGACTGGTAAATTTAATCCCATAGAAGAATTTAAAAAAAAAAGTATTGCAAAACAACAATGTTAATGTTATTATTCTAAGTATATTAGGTAGTCTCTGTGTAATTGGTACAAATAGATTATTTTTATTATTCATTAATATGTTCATATATTTGTAGGACTCAAGATAAATGCTAAATTATTCTTCTTTTACAACCACAAAGAAAACACAAAAAACATCACTTGTTAAATGTATTAAGGAAATTAGGCCTGAAAGAGTTTGCAAATCTGCTTCTAAAGAAACTAATGGGTTGTAGTTGTAATTGCAAGATTCATTTGAACTTGCATCTCTTGAATTCTAAAATAAAAAACAAGCCAATTTGCTGCAGTAACTGTTAGTTAAGGATGTGCTTTTGAATATGTGATGAATGTTGATCTGTTGGGATATTACGTGTAATATACTACCACTAATATTATGCTTGCAGCAATAGCTGCCAGCCTAAGTCTTATTAAAAATAAGAAAAATGCATTTAAAAAAAGTGGCAAGTAAGAAAAGATTGTCATTTCTACCTGATTTAGGAATGATAACTATTATTTAAATTGGTCTCAAAACTAAACTGTTACTAATTTTTGCCCTACCCCCCTCCCCCTGATTTCTAGAGGGGCCCAGTTTCAACCTATTTGCAACCCATTCATTACAACCCAACAATCATAAAATAAGGCGTAAGACTAGCTAAACAGGCATATTGAATGATTGATAGCATCTATGTAATAGGAATTAGATTTTAGTATTTTTAATGATTTCATAATAAACTGTTATTAATTTAAAAAACTTAAGGAAATTTCGAAAAATAGCTTGAAATCCCAAAAATCGCGTTGGATTGAAACAAAAAGTACATCATTGGAATTGTCTTGGCTGAAAACCTTATCCAAAAAACTTACAGTTCCCTGGCCTGAACAACAAGGAAAATCACATTTTGCATGGGTAGCACTGATGTGTCCTTTTTTTTCTTTGTCCTTAGTGGGGCATTAACTAGGACTTTAGGTTCCAAATATAGCTTGAAGTTCCCAATGATTACATATGCTTGTCAAAAGTTTATTATCATGATGAGCTTTGCTGCATAATTGTTGCTAAAATGCATAATAGGACTGTTAGTGATTAATTAATTTTAAAAATTTCAAATTTTGATGAAGAAAACGGTTCTATGACAGTTGATTTTGTTACTGCAAAATTAACCAATTCACATTTTTCGAATTTGATAAGAGTCTCTTAGCCTCTGTGCATTGAAATTTGATAAGAGTCTCTTAGCCTCTGTGCATTGAAATTATGTAATCAAATTCAACATGTATGAGAACCACTATCAACAAAACAATGAAATTTCTTTTTTTTCAGAAAAACGTCTGCGCATGCGTGTTTGTTTTACCCCACGGGTAATTGTATTGAGGCATTATTGGCTATTGACAGAAAGTTAATTTGAATGACATTTAAAAATTTCGTGTCCATTTTTCTGTAACAATAAAGATTACGACACACTACCAAATTCCTTCATTTTGGCCCAAAAAGTCAGACATGATATCGAGCAAAAATCATTGGAAGGGAATTTGTAAAGCTTGCCGTATACCATTCGTCCCTAACACTTAGTCCTTAAAAAAGACCAACTGTTATCATAAACAATTCATCCCTTAAAAGTAATAGCTCTATGGAATTTTTGCACCATCTGGTAGAGCGTCAACCAACAGTCTTTTACAAGAATTTTTTTTTGTGTTCAGGAAAACTTCGTGTTCAGAAAGCCTTTTTAAATTTAATTTCTGTTGGTTTCTGCTGGCCAAAGTTTGTTTTATTGATTATGAATGTTTCTTTAATTTTTCAGGTTTTTGGCCTAAGACTTAAATGTTGGATTCTATTTGAATTTTTCTAGTTGCATAAAGCGATATAAGCATGATCGACAAGATAGTGTCAAAGAGCCACGGGTTGAATATTTCAAGAATGCACTAAGCCGTTATAAAGTTATAGGAAATGATATAGTTAATGATAAAGTTATAGAAAATAATCAAGAAATTTATGACAATTTGAAGGTGATAATATTTATTTTGCAAGGAAGAGTTATAGACAGTACTAAAAGGATTAAAAATAGTCACAGCACAGGTGCTTATACTGTGGTAAATTAGAGAGAGAGAGAGACACTTTTATTGTACATATCATCAACATACAAAAGAACCACATCAGCCACTGAAATAAAATGAGACAACAAAGTGGGAAAAAGAAAACAAGAAGGAAAAAAGGAGGAAGAGAGAGAAAAAGAATCCTACTTAAAAAACAAGACAATAAACCATCCCATTTAAATTATTTACTTAATCTCTTCCCAGAAGGTGGTTCTTCAGTCTACTCTTAAACTGGCTAACATTTTCAGATAAGCTTTTACTCGTTGGTAAAGAATTCCCTACTACTGGTACAGCAAACCTGGGACTAAACCTTGCTCTTTGAGAGCTGCGACACTGATATACTAAATCATCCATATTTCTAGTCTCATAACTTTGGTATGAAGAGTTCCTTGTAAATATTTGACGAGAAATTTCAGGGGACAAGCTATAAATACTCTGAAACACAAAAATAGCAAGTTGATAATCATGAAGTTGGCTTACATTAAGAATCATGAATTTCGTATAACAATTAACTGTATCATTTTCATCATGGCCATAATTTCCTAATAGTCTAATAACTTTATTTTGTAAAACCTAAACACATTTAAAATTCGTATAAAATCCACCAGTCCATATCACAGAACCATAAGAAGTATAAGGCATGACAATAGAATGATAAAGAGTTAAAAGGGTAGAACGAGGTAACTGATTTCTCAGACACCGAATCAGACCAAGCCTCTAGATACCTTAGCTGCCATCTGATTACTATATGCTTTCCAACTCAGGTTTTGAAAAATTAGATAAAAAAAATTATAATTTTTGTGCAGTTAGAGATAATTACTGGAGTCTACGTTGCAACTTTATGAAAACTTTAATTCCATCCCTTTGTATTAAAGGTGACAAGTGTGAGTTTAATCATTATAGAGGTATTAGCCTGGTTTCTATATGAAGCAAATTATTTGGTATTAAGTTGCTTTTTAGACTTATAGATACTGTAGGTAAAGTTATAAGGGAAGATCAGTGTAGTTTTAGGAAGGTGGAGTGGATGTATTGACCAAATTTTCACTATTAGATTACTAATTGAGAAGTTACCAGGTCATTAGACCCCTTCAGTCCTTAGTTTAAAATTTTGTGAGCAAGCAATTGATTCAGCTGATAGAAGAGCTTTGGGAAGGTTTATCCTCGTATGAAATATTTAGCGACAAGTTATCACTCTGTGAAGTAATTCTTTACTAGGCAACCATGAAATCACAAAATTAACTTTTAGTCTGAGAAGCTTCAATTCATATTTTCGCTTTCTTGCAAAACAACTTGGTACTATTTCTCTTTAAAATATTGCAAGTTCGTTTCTCTTTAAAGGTTGCATTGTACTTCAATAAATAGGTATCACACACAAGAAAAAGCTTTCAGCCTTTTCTGGGCAACTCCTAGTATAGAACTAAGTATACTGATGAGTGTGCTTAACTACCAAGTAATGGTAAAAGTAAGTTTTTTTGTTAACCATGTGTCTTTTTAAGGGGAATTTGAATGATAAATGGAGTCATGATTTATATGATGGTGGTGAACCAGCCAGACGATCCAGATCAATTAGTGAGGGTGCCGCTTCGTCCAAGATTATAATATCAAATCTTGATTTTGGTGTTTCAGATAGTGATATTAAGGTATGTGATATGTTTTTTAATCACGTTATTTTTATGTTGTGTCAATGGTGTTGATTTATTACGAGCTGAAACTTTGTAAGTCAAGGGATGACGGAGTACAACAAAGGTAAACAGCAGAACACCGTTTATAACGCTATTATATACAACAAAATAGAATAACTCAACATATTAGGGAGTTATTCAAGGATAACCTAGAGTTAAGAATTTTAAAAAATTGCTAGTAGTAGGACCTGGCAAAGCAGGGATTATCAGTCAAAGACCAAGGTGGTAGGTCGTGGTTTCTAGACCATGGTGGTAGCCCAATTAAAATAATTTGTATACTTCAAATTTTATTCAGACATTTCCCTGTTGTGTGGAACTACATATTGGAGAGTATTTGAGCAGCTGATTTCCTAGGGCTGTTTAAAAGTAATCTCAAGGAGCATTTGTTAGTAACTCTAGAGCCATTCAGAATCGGGTGATTGGAGATGGCGGTAATTTTTTTGTGCAGAACTATTTCTTAAATAGTTTTGTATATAGCAATCCTGCTAGTAGCATTTTTGAAACGTTTTTTTTCGGGGGGAGGGTATTTGAAATTTATTTGGTTTTGCTTGTTTGATGTTAAATTAAATTTAAATGAATTAGTTTTTTTCGGGGGGTTTGAAGCAATCCAAAAAAAGAGATAAGCTAAGAAAATCTGGCAGCACAATCGCACCGTGCAATTGGGCTTGAACATCACGACTAAATCTTACCTTGCTTTAAGCAAGCCGTTCATATGCCTGAAGGTAGACATACATGGTATCTTTTTTTTTTGGGGGGGGGGGAAGGAGGGGGCGAAGGGTGTGGTAGAAATTTGTAGAAGCAGGATTAGAATATAACAACTATATGAACAAAAAACAGAGACGAAAAACGAAAAAATACTCATACACTGATAACATCCAATGGGACAACTGATTGTCACGAAAATCAAACGAAATCACGATAACTAATGTGATGAATTGATGTCATAAAACCATAGACAAGTTCTATGTTAAAGGATATGCAGAAAGACATCGTAAGATTTTGGCTTTTGATGAGATTGCTAAAGTTCAAAAACAGCCTAAAAAAAAAGAAGTTAAAATTGATAATTATTATTAATGTAAATTAATCGTCTATAATTGGAGATAAGTTCTATGTTTAAGCATATGTCGAATGTATTCAGAGGTTTGTAAAGAGATTTGTAGTGTTTGGTTTGACTGCTGAAGTTACAAAATATCCTGCTTGTGATGTCCTCTACCAAAAAATGAAAATAAAAGTAAAAAATTGTATCTAGTCAATTGTGAAAAACGGATATAATAATTTAAATAGGACATTGGAAAAAAAAGCAACGAAAAACAGACAAACTTTTAATAATAAGAAAGTTCCGAATATTTCGACTTCACGTCTGGAAACATTTATCAATGGAAATAAAATTATATAAATAAAAAAACTAAACCAAATTAAATAAAACACTTAATAAAAGGCAAAAAAAAAACAACAGCAAGGAAAAGATGAAAAAACTTGGTATTGATAATATCCAACAGAACAACAGTTTGTCCTGAAAATCAAACGCAATCAGGATAACTAACATGATGAACAGTTGTTATATTGGATATTACTAATATGTAATCTTTTTATGCTCTACGGAAATACATATTTTGAATATTTACAGGAATTATTTGGGGAATGTAGTCCAATTCGCTCTTCAGCAGTGCATTTAATTGATAATCTTTTTATTTTTATTATGTTTCTTTTTCATTTTTATAGTTTATTTCAAAAAATTAATAGGCATTGGTTATTTATTATTTATTGATTATATTAGAATTATCTATTAAATAAAACATTTAAATAAAAGGCAAAAAACAACAGCTTTACGGAAATTTTTTATGCTCTACGGAAATACGCATGTTTAATATTTACAGGAATTATTTGGAGAATGTGGTCCAATTCGCTCTTCAGCAGTACACTATGACAAATCTGGGAGGTCACTTGGATCAGCGCATGTACAATTCGAGAGGACATCCGATGCAATTAAAGCATTAAATCAGTATAATGGGGTACCATTGGATGGTATGGCTTTTTCTTGTTTTTTGGCATAAGCCATTTGTTGTCTTACATTTTTTTTTCCTGTTTTCTTTTTGGTTTCATTAAGTTGATCAATTAGATGAATAGTTTTTTTTTTTTCAACTAAAACCGAAGAGCAAGGCTCTAACTTGAAACAAAAAAGTTCCGCTCTTTACGTTAACGTGTGACTGTTGATTTTCCTTAAAATGCAACAAACACAGTTACTGGGGTAATTACAAGTCTTTTATTTACATATTACTTTTCATATAATTTGAACTGAAAATGTTATAAATAATTCAGTTTGTTATAAAATTCAATTAAACAATTAAACACACATTAAACAATCATAAATTTAAGTGCTGGGGCTTGGCTTTTACTAAAATTGTCATCAATGAGCTGCTGCAGACGCCAGTAGTATAGCGTAAACAAGCTTTCGGGTGGTGAATTATTTGTTATATAATTCAGTTTGTTATATAATTCAGTTTGTTATAAAACTGAAAATGCGGATAAATAAGCTTTTTCATTCTCGAAGCATTGTGACACAAAATTGAGATTTTTTATCAGATTGTTCTTGTGTGAGAGCATTCATTATCGGAGCATCGAGTTCAAAAATTACAAAATTACAATATCGAGCATTCATTCACATCGAGTTCAAAAATTACAAATGGGGTACCATTGGATGTTATGGCTTTTTCTTGTTTTTTGGCGTAAGTCATTTGTTGTCTTACATCTTCCCCTGTTTACTTTTTGGTTTGAATAGCGATATTTCTAGTCATGAATTTGTTAAAAAACAGTCTCCATATTTGTCTTCGATTTTGTTTTGTGTGTATGATAAATTGGCTGCTACCATTGAAGCATCAGAACTCCGAGGCTGAAAACAACTCAAAAACTTATACCTTAACATAAACCTTAAAATAGGCCCTAAAATAAATAAAAATAAGCCTTAATCATGAACCTTTATATTTGATTTTCTGCAGTTTATTGCCGGAATAATATAAAAAAATGCCAAATAAAATGATTTCTTTTATAGGCTGTTTGTTTGTATTCTTACTTGTAGAAACAAATAGTCAAATACAATTAGGACTAAGAAAAATTAGACTTTGGGTCTTGGACCAAAGTCTAAGAGATCTGGATTGTCGGAGATCTGGGATGTACCGAATTCCTTTTGTAAGTCCTGAAAGGTCAAGGTTTTCGATTAGGTACCAAATACCCTTCATTGCTAACAATTATAAGCTGAATGATAAAATTCTGTTTGATCCATCCCAAAAATCTCAACTAAATTTAAAAAAGCAAATATTAAAGATTGTTTGCTAAATTTTTGATTATTCACCACTGATGATGGAAAATTAAATTATTTGATCTTCTTATTTGTATGTTTTGTTTTTCTGTCCCTGTGTCTGGGATGGCCTCCCACGCCCCTCCTGCCCGATATTTATTTATTTACTTATCCTTGTTACTTCTCTTTTATAAGTTTTTTCTATTTTGTTTTTCTTTTGCCGTATTAAATTTTGGAATCATTATTACGATGAGATGTTGATGTTTTTTCTATATTTTTGCGCTTTTCCAGCCTTACGAGCTCTGCTCTCTGTTGGGGCATAATACTGTTTTTGTATTTTTTAAGTTGAATAAAGTTGAAAAGTTTACCCACCTATTCTGATGAAAGGAAAAGCTGGTCTGTGTTGATGGCAGGATTTTCCCATAAATAGTCTTTGTTTCCCCCTAATGCGACTCGGTACCAATTCTGTGCGCACGCTCCTCCTCCTCTCCAGTCTATAAGAAGCTTCACTCTATACGCCCTTCCATGAACTTTCAATTCCTTAGATTGTTTATTATGGCCTCTCTCAGCCCCATTCGAGAACGACCTGATTTCCCTTTGAAACGATATGGATGGCTAAAAAGCACAATATTTTACGGGTTTATAAATTCCCAAGTATATTTTCTTCTTTTGTATATCAAATTTATTCTAATTTTTAAAGATTTTTCTGTGGATTAGCCGTTGGAAACTTTTGAAGATTTCTGGAGTTGCCTGGTAAATTCTTTTAGCTTCATAGGAATTGTCACTATGAACTCTGATTTTTTACAACGAAATTATAAAAAATAAGTTTCTCTGATTGAAATATCTGCCATTCAATAAGGGAAGCCTAGTCTTGGCTAAAAAGAAGTGGGCTGTCTCCATGAACAGCTCACAAAATTAGCCCTGATAGAACTTCTATTTTTTACAACGAAATTATAAAAAATAAGTTTTTCTGATTCAAATATTTGCCATTCAATAAGGGAAGCCTATTCTTGGCTAAAAAAGAAAGGGCCGTCTCCATGAACAGCTCACAAAATTAGCTCTTTTAGAACTCCAATTTTTTACAACGGAATTATAGAAAATGTGTTTTTATGATTCAAATGTTCGATCAGGGAGGCATAGTCTTGTTTCAAGGAATAGAAAGTTTCACAAAAATAGCTCTTCGTTGGACTTTTTACAAGTGTGTTCACTTTTTCAAAGAATTTGAGTACTATATCTAATTTATTCTTCAGGGAAAGAAATGAAGATTGAGTTTGCCACAGGTGGTTCAGCTGGAGGTGGCAAGTCAATAACTTCTCGTCTTGGAGGTAGTCCACCTTTCAGAAGCTCTTTTCAGAGAAGAGATAGATCGGAATTCACCAGAGGTAATATTCAAGGTCGTTTGCTAGCTCTTATATTATTGTAAATTAAAAAAGAAAAGACAAAATGGACAAAATACATAGAGAAATAAAATCCTTATTTTTTTTTTTTTACAATATCTGCTCTATGTGTGTGTATTTGTTTCAAATTGAGAAAACATGGCAAAAGTGCGTTTTGAAAAGCGCGTATGGGTAATCAAGATTACTTAAAAGAAATACCCGAGAACTTTGTTGATCAGGTAACATCTGAAAACTTTTACATCAGTTGACGTCATATGCAGTCAAACAGTACAGTTATTTCGAAAATTGGTACAACGTAAAGCAGTTATGAGCAGCGAACAAAAAGATAGCGTAACAACGGCCCGTGACACAACTTCAGTGATCTGTGAACTTGTGTAATCCTTTACATTGGAGTACCCGTAATCATTGTTGGTATTCACTTAGTTGTTCTTAAGGGTTTCAACTTATGCATAGCTGGACAAATAAATGTTATTATCTCTTGCAGATTACCTGGGAGGTTTGGTTTAGCTTCCCAGGGGCAAGAGATAGTTTGGATAAGGGATCCTCAAATGTACTCAAAAAGACTATTTGGACCTCTTATCAGCTTGAATTTTATTCACAAGTCTTTGGGCACAGTCTGTCCTTTTGAGAAAAAAAGAAACTAATTTGGGCTGTATCGATCTGTGATGCCCATGGGTGTCACATATCACTGTTCAACTTCAACGGTGGGCTTGGTGCTGCGGCTTGTGGTGATAATTGTATATCTATCTAATGAGTTGAAGTCAAATATGACATTTATGTTTGACTAGCTAGCAGTTTTATATCTATCTAATGAGTTGAAATCAAATATGACATTTATGTTCTGACTAGGTGGTAATTTTGTATCTATATAATGAGTTGATGTCGTATATGACATTTATGTTAGATTAGGTGGTAATTTTGTATCTATCAAATAATAATTTTGGTATAAAAGACCTAAATCGAATAATTAGGTTTTAAACAAATTGCATTTAGTAGTGGATTGACTGTGACAACCACAATAGGGTCTAGCTTGCTTTAAGGTAAGACAATTTTTTTTAGGATTGGCTTTGTCGGGCATGCTGAGGGCAGTGTTTCAAGGCCCGGCTTAGGGATTTCAAGGCCAAGAAATCCAACGTTTGGCTCTCGATTGATCCAGGTGCTCCAAATAATTTCTTTCTTTTAAACAATGAAGTTTACCCAGCAAAAATTATGAGCCTGAGAAAATTTACCTTATTTTTGAAAAAAAAGAGGGAAACAACCCATAAAAGTCATAGAATCTTAATGAAAATCACGTCCTCAGATTCAGCGTATCAGAGAACCCTTCTGTAGAGGATTCAAGCTCTTACCTGCAAAATGTGGAATTTTGTATTTTTTTTGCCAGAAGAGAGATCACGGATGTGTGTTTACTTGTTTTTTTTTCAAAATTCCCGATCAAAATTTTGAAATAGTCATTTTGCTCAGCATAGTCGAAAAATCTAATTTATTTTTTAGGAAGACTTAACCCCCCCAGTCCCCGAGTCTGGGGACTTGACCCGGGGATCAGCAATTAAATAAAAAAACAAGTTCTTTCAACTGAAAGTAAGGAGCAATATTAAAACTTAAAACAAACAGAAATTATTACGTATTTGAGGGGGTTCGCTCCCTCGTCAATACCTCACTCTCTATGCTAAAGTTTTTTTTAGTACTTTCAAAAGAGCTGTTTATTCTGATTAAACAGCCTTTGTGATTCAGGGGTCATTCTTAAAGGATTGAAATAAAGTTTGAATTATAGAGTAAAGAGCGAGGTATTGACGAGGGGGTCAACTACCTCACTTACGTAAAAAATTCTGTTTGTTTTAACTTTTAATGTTGCTCGTTACTTTCAGTTGAAAAAATTTGTTATTTTTTTTTTTATTTAATTCGAACAAGTAAGGAGCGACTCGGCCCAATATTAAGCACAACTCTAAACAAAAATGATAAAATTAATTCAGCAAAAGAATTTTTATGCTGATTTCATATGTATAAAATCATTAAATTTAATAATATGGGTCAAAAGCTACGAGCCTGAAAAAGTTTGCCTTATTCCTGGAAAGTGTCGAACAATCAAACAACCTTGATGAAAATCACACCATCAAATTCTGCATATCAGAAAACCCTGCTGGGGGTTTCAAGTTCCTATCTGCAAAACATGTGGAATATTGTATTTTTTGCCAGAAGAAAAACCACGGATGGGGTTTCCCCCTTTCCCCCCTAAGACGTCAGATAATTATTTGCAGATAACCGTTTGATTCAATATAGTTGAAAGATCCAATAACTCCCTCTGGGGATCCTCAGAGCTGACTTGCTAAATAGGTGTGAGTTGGAACCTGATTAATTAGAATTTGACCTTTCATCCACATTACTCTTTCCGTTTTTTTTTTAGATTTGGGTTCTGATTAAACTTCATTAATGCATATGATGCTGTTTTTCGTTCAGAGCTGAATCAGTTTTTAATTTAGCGAGACTGATGTAAATTGAAACACTCTAAGGTCTACACTAATTCCAAATAACTAATTCCAACTAATTCCAAATCTAAGTAACTAATTCCAAATCTTCTTATAGTACTTAACTGCTCATAATGGAATCATCTGCTCAGGCACGTACACAGGAATTTTTTCGGGTGGGGGGGGGGGCAAAACCTTCGAAACAGCAGATATAAAGTAGCACTTTTTTTTATTTAGTAATGCAAAAAACATGTATATTGGAAAATACAGATTAACTCTAATCTGTAGTATTGTAGCGGATGGGGTGAAGAAGACTGAAGCCTCAAAACTACGTTTTAGGCTCAGGTTATGTTCATAGCGATTTAAAACTAGTGATTAATCTATTATATCCCACTGAAAGGGATATTTTATGGTTAACAGTGCTGTGAGGGGTAGTTCTTCTATTGCAAAAACGTAGATTTTAATGAAGAATGATAGTTTCCAAAATTGATCCATTAAAAGCTATACTTTATCCTGAAAAGGGCGGATAAACGCCCTAATACCAAGGATAATTCTATTTTGCTGTGGAAAGCAAACTCTCTTTACAAAAAAGCTAATTACTTCAAAGAGGGTAACAAGTTAGACAGAAAATGGGTTAATAATTGGGCAGTGACTCGACCGAATAATTGCATGCTGTAAAATCCCCCAAAAACGGCTTCACACATGTATCTAGATTCTTAATAAATATCCTACTTTTGCCAGAAATCCCCAAAAACCATTGGGAAATTAAACATTTCACAAAATTTCGGGGGGGGGGCGGTCCCGAAGGCCCCCCCCCCCTGCGTACGTGCCAGCATCTGATCATATTAGTGTTGACTCAGATTTCGTTGTGTTAACATCTTGTTTTTTTTATATAACCTTGTTTAATCTGTGCAATTTGCCACTGGACTTTCATTTATAATCGAATTACTGTCTTGCTGGCTGTCTTGACAGCCAGAATTCCCTAATTGTGTAATTCTGTGTAATTCCCAATTAGGGGAATTCATTCCCAATTGAATCCCCCTAAGACATAAAGTCAGGCTCAGTGTTTGCATTTATTATTTCAATTTTGCCGGTGTGAGGTTGCCAATTATAACTGAAAATCAGAAAATATATTATTCAGCATTTTTTTTTTTTTTATCCAATTTGAGCCAAATAGTCTTAAGAAAAAAAAAAATCACTCTTAGATTTATGATTGAAAAGTGCTTGAGGCATCAAATCCCTTTAGACCTCAGTCTTATAGGTTATGAACATGCGTTTGATTCAGCTGATTGAAGAGTTTTAGTAAAGGTATTATCCTTTTATGAAATACCAGACAAATTGATTAAAGTGATGAGTGCTATCTCTAAATGGATGAAAGAAGAAAGAAGTATTTCGTAATGAAATTTATCAAAAAACTAACAATATCCATAAAGTTTCAACCACAACCTACAATTTAAAGAGATTTAGAATACTTCTTGTGGTAGTATATGTTAATTAACTTCTTATTTACGAAACGAACTGCTATTTCCCATAAGAACATTGCTGCGGCTAAGGTAGGAAATGAGGTTATCAGCTGGTTTTGTATTAAATCAGGGGTTGGGAAGGGTTGCACCCTATCCCCCTTTATATGGATCATTTTGATGGAATTTATCTAAATGAGCATAGGAAAGGCAATGGGAGAACAAGGAATCAATTGGTGAACTAAAATTCTTCTAGACATTGATTATGCTGATGATTTAAGCACCTTAGATGAAAGCTTTAGCAAAATGAATGAACGTTTAGAGGTTTTGCGAGTTCAGGGTGCTGGAATAGGTTTGAAAATTAATGTTAAGAAGACTAGGCTTGGAATAAGGGAAGAAGAAAAGGTGATGCTGGGTAACGAGAAGATCGGTCAAGTGGACAGCTTTACTTACCTAGGTAGTACTATTAGCAAAGCTGGTGGGAGCAGTGAAGATGTTAAAAGTAGGATAAACAAGGCCTAGGGAGTTTCTTCACCGTTGAAAAAAGGTTTGGAAGAATAGGACAATAAATCTGCGCACCAGAATTAGAATATTAGTAGCAACAATGATGACAGTGGTTAAATATAGTTTTGAAACATGGGCACTCCGAAAAGCGGATGAAAATTTACTAGATATTTTCCAGAGAAATTGCCTGTGAATTGATTTAGTTACCCGACTGACTGACTGTATCTCAGAAAGTAGGCTCTGCGAAAAAATGGACCAATCCCGGTTTCTAAAGCTATATTGAGAGAAAGATTGTAATGGCTAGGACACATTCTACGGATGAAGGATAAAAGATTGCTCAATATCGTCCTTGTCGGGCAAACATCTAGGGTCAAAAGCAGGTTGCCCCCGAACGGGGCTGGAGAATGTTTTAAGAAAAGATTTGAAGGAAATAAGAAATTCTTGGGAGGATGTAAAGACGGATGCTTTGAATAGATTGAGATGGAGGAGCAGCGTGCGTAGCTGCGTTGGCCTCGGGCGGCTTGGTGCTGCAATGAGCTATTGGTAGTAGCAGTAGCTTTTTTTACGTCAGTTTTGTATATAGCCTAGGGCTATATGAGAACATCAGAGGGAGACGGAATAAATTGTCAAAAACGCGAGCAAAACCATCAAAATTAGCAACAAAAAAACATCTGACCTGAATTATGAAATATTTGGTGGAAAGAAAATGTTTTCCAGATACACTTTAAAGCAAAAAAAAAGTTGTTTTTGGTACAGTGAAAAATCAACGGTTCTTAAGACAAAAATTTGTATCCCTAATTACATTCTCAGAGTTCCTTTGTTATTCTGCAGAACTTCCCTGCTTCAATTTTAAGTAATTAACTGTAAGTAGCTGGAAGGTTAGATAATTTGATAGCTAAATATAAAGATTAAGAACACGACTTTGCCAAGAGTGATGACCACCAAAAAGGGTCTTTTTTCTCCTACATGAAAGATTTGGGTAGAGACTAAACCAGACTGGAATCCATACTGATGGAATGGTATACACACATAGTTGGCTTTAGTTTCTAAAACAATTTATTATCCAAATAGTTTGTATACAACAAAAGACAGTGATTGCTCTGAAGAAATTGGCCCCCTACAAAGAAGTTCCAAGTTCATGTATCCCTTCTCTAATGATCGCTCCCCACCCCATGCAGGGATAACCTGCTTCCCGTTTGGAATCATTTCGAGTCTTTCTTTTATTCTTCCTCTACTACTTATTATCTGATTTGTTTTAATATTTTTGATTTTATTATGGATTTTTTTATTTACATTTTTTCCGTCGTATTTCTAATATCTTTGTATTTCTTAGGAGGAGGAAGAGGAAGAGGTCGCCGAGAGGAAGGGCGTGGCCGTGGCCGTCCTCAAGTTACAGCGGAAGATCTTGACAAGGAATTGGACGCGTATCGCAATAAAATGGAGACAGATTAAATTTTGTATTTGCTTAATTTTTATTAACCCCTGGTTCATTATGATTCAGTATAGAAAATACTGCTACGATTAGTTTTTTAATAAAACTTTGTATTTTTAACATTGCTTTTTAAGCATATAATTTTTTTTGTTTGTGTTAAACCCCTGTGTAGTTATATTCGTCAACAAATCTAAAATATTTAGAATAGATTCTATTCTTCACCGTACAATCATTTTTTTAATAATTCTTCATCGTAATATTTTACGTTGTGTTTTTTTTATGGTAGTATTTTTTTTAATTTACTCTTCACTGTTGTAATACCGTTTATCTAATACTAGTAGTAATTAATTTTGCTTCCTATAACTAATCTAAGTACCTCTTTAGCGATGTCTGCTCAACTATCCCTAAATATTCCTGAATTTCCCGAAAAATTATCGTTAACAAAAAATGGTAATGTTATATCGATTATATGTTAACGTTTGTCTATTTTCAGACGTAAATAATCAAGGAAAATCTGGAGAACACAGTTTTTATTTGGGAAAAATTACAATAAAATTGGGAATGGTGGTGGGTGAATTATCCCCTTGGTGAAGACTAAAACATCGCTAAGATCATTTGTTTTATGCATTTTGTAAATGGCAGCACTAGTGTCTTAGTTTAAAATGACCAACTAATTCCTGTTTTGTCATTAGCATCAACTAAATTTGATTCTTCAAGCTATGATTAGTTATTTAAAGTTAGCTACAATTTAAGTTTCCGTTTAGTAAAGAGTAAATTACTTCTATAATTTATTCTGAAATAAACCATTGCATGTGTATAATTTGTTAAAACTCAAAACAAAATAGGTGCCATTAGTTACTGATTGAGTTTAGGTTAGACAAATGGATCTTTTTTGTATAAATTAATAATTTTAATTGATAATACAAATAATGAAACAAACTGTTCAAATTTATTTTATGAATTCAGTTTGTTAATTAGATCGTTAATTTTAATTGATCTGCTATTAAAAGTAATGAGATTAATTAATTTTATCTATCTTGTATCCAATCACCAAAACAATAAAAAAATCACTTTTTCTAAAGTAGATTTAAAGCTACCACCGTTTGTTTTTAAGAACTCCTCGATGGTTTGCTCACTTGATCCGCACGCCAGCAGAAATTCCCGCCAGCATAATATTCAGTTTTGACCCCTCTGCACATGGATGGAAGTGCTCCCGCGGAAAAAACCCTGTTTCAGATGGAGAGACGGTCTTGCTCAATACCAGTCAATGATCCGTATCACGCGTCTCTCTACGCTGGACCACCAACAGGGGCATTAAATCACGTAATTTATTCTTCCGTTACTATCTGTTTTTTTTTAATTGATAAATAAAAAAACTAGTTTTTTTTTTAACTGAAAGTAAAGCTTAAAACGAACAGAAATTACTCCGTATATGAAAGGGGCTATTCCCTGCTCAACGCCCCAACCTTTATGCTAAAGTTTGACTCTTTCTCTCAACTCTACTTTTTAAAACAGTAAAAAATTCTTGTGCTCTTAAAACAATAAAAACCGCTTGTGGATTATTCATGTGCTCCGTGGACATGAATAATTAAAACGAAATTTGGATATTAATTTATTTTTTTTGCTAAATGACTTTCAACACACTTTCGATCGGATGATTTTGAGAAAAAAGGAGCAGAGGAGTATGCCTATTTGCCCTCCTATTTTTTGGTTATTTAAAAAGGCAACTAGAAGATTTTAATTTTACGAAAGTTTTTATTAGTAAAGATAAACGTAAATTACGAATTAACTTACGCAACGAACTTCTAAATTCATATGTTTTTATTACCTATATAAGGAGATTCTCCCCCTCGTCAATACCTCGCTCTTTACACTAAATGTTGTTCCAATTCCTTAATTATGACCCCTGAATAACAAAGGCCGTAGATTAAATAGTTGAAATTAATGAAATTACTTTAGCGTAAAGAGCAAGATATTAGGAGGGGGTGAACCCCTCACATGCGAGCCCTCTCGCGAGATTGTAGGACCACTTGGTCGATATGATCACCCCGGGGGAAAGAATATACAACTTTGAGTGGTGACAGAACCACGTGAGTACATTCCTCCAAACCCTAAGTTTCAAAGTGCTGGAATTTCACCAAAACTATGATCGACCTGCATTATTCAAGTGTTCACAGAAACGGGTCAGTTTTCTTTAATACCTTTTCACCTTTTTAAAGGCTCTATGGCTAATTTTTCAGTTAAGCTTAATTAACTTCAAGGTTTTTAAAATATAAGCAAAATTTTAGTATCTCTAACTATTTTGCTAACCTCCCCCCTCCTCCCTCGCTAAACACGAAAAAACGTCTGACATACAGGTTAAGAATAGCCATAAACAAAAAAAAAGTCGAAATTTAACCTGACAACTAAAAAAACTTCATAGAAGAAAAATGGAAATAGGTTTTTAGTACTACATGTTCTGTATGGGCTATACATTACAAATAATTTTATCCTGTCTTTTAAATACTAAAAATAAGTAAATAATTTGAATAAGTAAATATTGCAATAAGCAATCCTTCTTTTAATATGCAACTTTGAGTGGGTCCAGAACCGCGGGACTATATTTCTCTAACCCCTAAGTTGCAAAGTGTTGGGATCTTATCAAAACTATGATCAGTCTGCATTTTCGTATCTAACTTTTTTGCTAACCTCCCCCCTCCTCCCTCGCTAAACACGGAAAAACTTTAGACAAAAAGGTTTAGAATAGCCATAGACAAAAAAGTCGAAATTTAACCTGACAACTAAAAAAACTTTGAATGGGTCCAGAACCGCGGGACTATATTTTTCTAATCCCTAAGTTGCAAAGTGTTAGGATCTTGTCAAAACTATGATCAGCCAAAATTATGATCTTGTCAAAATTATGATCAGCCTTCATAATACAAACATCTTGTCAAAACTATGGTCAGCCAAAACTATGATCTTGTCAAAACTAGGATTTTGCCAAAACTAGGATCTTATCAAAACTAGGATCTTGTCAAAACTTGGATCAGCCTGCATAATTCAAGCATCTTATTCAAAATCATGACCAGCCTGCATAATTCAAGCATCTTGTCAAACTATGATCAGCCAAAACTATCATCTTTTCAAAATCATAATCAGCCTGCATAATTCAAGCAACTTGTCAAAATCATGACCAGCCTGCATAATTCAAGCATCTTGTCAAACTATGATCATAATTCAAGCAACTGTCAAAATTATGATCAGCCTGCATAATTCAAGCATCTTGTCAAAACTATGGTCAGCCAAAACTATGATCTTGTCAAAACTAGGATTTTGCCAAAACTAGGATCTTATCAAAACTAGGATCTTGTCGAAACTTGGATCAGCCTGCATAATTCAAGCAACTTGTCAAAATCATGACCAGCCTGCATAATTCAAGCATCTTGTCAAACTATGATCATAATTCAAGCAACTGTCAAAATTATGATCAGCCTGCATAATTCAAGCATCTTGTCAAAACTATGGTCAGCCAAAACTGTGATCTTGTCAAAACTAGGATTTTGCCAAAACTAGGATCTTATCAAAACTAGGATCTTGTCAAAACTTGGATCAGCCTGCATAATTCAAGCAACTTGTCAAAATCATGACCAGCCTGCATAATTCAAGCATCTTGTCAAACTATGATCAGCCAAAACTATCATCTTTTCAAAATTATAATCAGCCTGCATAATTCAAGCATCTTGTCAAAACTATGGTCAGCCAAAACTATGGTCTTGTCAAAACTTTGATCAGCCTGGATAATTCAAGCATCTAGTCAAAACTATGGTCAGTCTATAAAATTCAAGCATCTTGTCAAAACTGTGACCAGACAAAACTATGATCTTGTCAAAACTAGGATTTTGCCAAAACTAGGATCTTATCAAAATTTGGATCAGCCTGCATAATTTAAGGATCTTGTCAAAATCATGACCAGCCTGCATAATTCAAGCATCTTGTCAAAACTATGATCAGGCTGCATAATTCAAGCATCTAGTCAAAACTATGGTCAGTCTATAAAATTCAAGCATCTTGTCAAAACTGTGATCAGACAAAACTATGATCTTGTCAAAACTAGGATTTTGCCAAAACTAGGATCTTATCAAAACTTGGATCTTGTCAAAACTTGGATCAGTCTGCATAATTCAAGCATCTTGTCAAAACTATGATCAGCCAAAACTATCATCTTTTCAAAATTATGATCAGCCTGCATAATTCAAGCATCTTGTCAAAACTATCATCAGCCAAAACTATGGTTTTGTCAAAACTATGATCAGCCTGCATAATTGAAGCATCTTGTCAAAACTATAGTCAGCCTATACAATTCAAGCATCTTGTCAAAACTGTGATCAGACAAAACTATGATCTTGTCAAAACTAGGATTTTGCCAAAACTAGGATCTTATCAAAACTAGGATCTTGTCAAAACTGGGATTTTGCCAAAACTAGGATCTTATCAAAACTAGGATCTTGTCAAAACTTGGATCAGCCTGCATAATTTAAGCATCTTGTCAAAATCATGACCAGCCTGCATAATTCAAGCATCTTGTCAAAACTATGATCAGCCAAAATTAAGATCTTGTCAAAACTATGATCAGCCTGCATAATTCAAATATCTTGTCAAAACTATGGCCAGCCTGTACAATTCAAGCATCTTGTCAAAACTGTGATCAGACAAAACTATGATCTTGTCAAAACTAGGATTTTGCCAAAACTAGGATCTTATCAAAACTATCTTCTTTTCAAAATTATGATCAGCCTGCGTAATTCAAGCATCTTGTCAAAATCATGACCAGCCTGCATAATTCAAGCATCTTGTCAAAACTATGATCAGCCAAAACTATCATCTTTTCAAAATTATGATCAGCCTACATAATTCAAGCATCTTGTCAAAACTATGGTCAGCCTATACAATTCAAGTATCTTGTCAAAACTGTGATCAGACAAGATTATGGTCTTGTCAAAACTAGGATTTTGCCAAAACTAGGATCTTATCAAAACTATGGTCAGCCTATACAATTCAAGTATCTTGTCAAAACTGTGATCAGACAAGATTATGATCTTGTCAAAACTAGGATTTTGCCAAAACTAGGATCTTGTCAAAACTTGGATCAGCCTGCATAATTAAAGTATCTTGTCAAAACTATGATCAGCCAAAGCTATCATCTTTTCAAAATTATGATCAACCTGCATAATTCAAGCATCTTGTCAAAACTATGATCAGCCAAAACTATGACCTTGTCAAAACTATGATCAGCCTGCATAATTCAAATATCTTGTCAAAACTATGATTAGTCAAAACTACGATCTTGTCAAAACTATGATCAGCCTGCATAATTCAAGCATCTTATCAAAACTGTGATCAGTCAATCATCGTTGAATTCTTCAAATCAACTGATTTCTTTTAATCTTTGACGTGTTTTTGGTAAAGTATCTAAAACAAATTCTAAGGGTTTGACTTGTTTTAGTTGTTGTGGCAAGGGGGTTAGTAGACGAGGGGGGCTGATTTATTCTTTCGGTTGTAATTAGTCTCACCCTTTTTTTAATGGCAATTTTCTGCTATATTACTTCGCTTGACATGTATGACATGTATATGTTCATGTACGTTACTGCCCTTGATACCAAATTTATTCTATTTACCTCGGATATAATGCAAACTTTTGACTTTCTTAGACAGGCTTCTGCTCATACTGATAAATGAAGCACAGTTTGAAAGTTGCTCGAACTCTTGTCTAATGAAAAGTTCTAATCTCTTATTAGTTGTTGTTTTACTACCCTTTTTAGTTTTTTTTTTAGTTTTTACTAACTTTTTAGTTGTTTTTAGTTGTTAATTTTAGTTGCTTTCGACGTTATTTTTTTTCCTTTGTTAAAGAAGCATTTGAAAGAAAATAAGTGTCTACATTACAACAGGCACACATATATTAATTCACTGATTCTAGGGGGGAGGGGGGTAGTCAAAATGGAATATAACTGACGACCTGTATCAGAAAACAAGGTAAACTTAGGAATTATCTTCATTTTTAAGGCCGGGGATACACATCTACTAAGCTTGTTAAAAGAGAATTAATTTCATTTCTCAAAATTAACTTGTATTAATTATTAACAATTGTTCCAAAATTTTAAATAATAATTAATAAGCATCCTTAATTAAAAAAAAAAACAAAAAAATCAAAAACCTGGTCTGCAGTTCTGCACATAGTAGTAGGCCTTGGTTAGCTTGAAAAATCTTGGCAGGCTTAATAGACTGCTTAGTAGAAACTGGTGGCCTTAGCGAAGACAGAATCTTATTTTATTTATCTTCCCCTCCCCACCACCATTTCAATAGGCCTGAAAAAATCTAGTATGCGGTACTTTAGGTTCAAACAACATCATCAAATGGTAGGTGGGGCTGGTGATATTTCCTTTCGGACAATAGCGCCAGTTTCCACTCTCTTGAGTTTCTCATACTTTTTTGTAAGTACTGTATGCATAGGCTAATATAGACTGGAACTACTTAAGTAATTTATTCACTGGTAAAAGCGTACTAACAACTTAATTTAGCAGTTTCACTTTTTAATATTATATTTTATTATCCGAAACTGTCTATAGTTTACAACCACGTCTGTTCTGAAAATATTGTATTAGAAAGGTGAATTTATTCGCTTTTGAAATGGTGCTACTCAGAAGAAGAATATTTTGCCCGCAATATTAATATTTTTTTTTGTTTGCCCAAATTTGTGATTAATAGAAAATACCCAAAGAGACCTTTCAATAAAGAAATTATATCGCACGTCACTTGCAAAATCTTATCTACATTAAACAGGATTTCAATTGTAGAAAAAAACTCTTAAGGAACTATGGTGGTTTTTTTCAGCATGTTTTACTGCAATATTTTTTGTATCTCCCTTTTGACAATGTTTGAATATTAAATTTGATTATTGCTTGAGATTAGTTAAAGTTTGAGAGAGAGAGGAATTTATTAAAACAACTAAAGAACAAAGACAAAATAACAACAAGAGAAAAAAAATACTACATATTTCAATTAACAACTCTAATTTCATTTTTAGTAAAATGATTATAATTTTTATTATCATTAAAAATTATACAGGAACAAGTGTAAAGTCAAATCTTAAAAATTTAGAAAAATGATTCCCTGTAAGAGCATGCCGGAGCCTTTAATGAAGAAATAAATAACAAAAATTAGCTTTATCCAGTAGGTGCGTTCAAAAGAAATTAAGCGACGAAGGTTTTACTAGTTTATGAATAAGCTGAACAATTCAACTTCTATAAGGTGTAAAACGGATTACACCCCCTTCCTTTTCTCGTGGTCTGTTGTTCCATAACTCTAGAGTTAGTTTGGGTAGAATGTGTGTTTAGTTTAGAAAGTTCAATTTCAGTGTAAGTCAAGGGTTTCTGCTGCATAGCATCCATTTGTGCAATAATAATTATGGAAGCCGTTTGTAGGGGATCTCTCAGATCACCAGAGTAATCTGGAGATGCCAGGTTTGTGGCAGAGTCAAATCAAGGCCACTGTTACGTAACACTGTTACGTGAGAACTGTAACGTAATCGAGTGGCTTCAAGGTTTCTACAATTTTTTTCCCACAATAAAATTACAGTCAGTGTGGGTTTGAAAAGTAATTCTAGAAGCTACTTCTTCCGATTTGGAAGATTAATCTTCGGGAAACAACAAAGTCTCTTGATTCATCTATCAGTTGTAACTTCTTTTGATGTCTTAGTATAATGGTGAGCTTGTTTGGCTCTCTGAGCTTGATTTTATATCGAGTGTATGTTAGTACCGGTAGTAGTAGTAGCAGTAGAAGCTGTAGGGGTAGTAGTAGCAGTAGTAATGATGGTGGTAAAAGTAGCAGTAGTAGTAACAGAATCAGCAGTTGCAGTTAAAAGTGGTTGAACTAGTATTTACAAGTAGTCACAGTCACTTCTCTCGAGTATTCGCAGTGACAGTCGTAAGTGGATGCAGTCACATTTGTAAGCAGCTGCAGATCCAAGCCCATACAGACATAATTGCAATTCAAAGTAGTTACAGTCGCAATCAAGAGTAGCTGGAGTCACAGTTACAAGTAGTCAAAGTCGCAGTTGCAAGTATTTGCAGTCATAGAAACAGAAAGTCACACACCCAAGCAGTCAGAGTCGTAAATAATCATAGTTGCGGTTTTAGTAGCAGTAGCAGCAGTGGTAGCGGTAATAGCATCACTTTTTGCTGTAGTTGTAGTAGCCCTGAAAGGTCTAATTTAGTACCGCTTCCTGATATTTCCTCCATCTTGTCCATAGCCACTCCAACGATATTGCAAACACACACATTTTATCTTCATATTTAGTTAAACATTCCCGTCAACATGCCTCGAAATTTTTGGATTAATACCTTAACCATTTCTAAGATATCACGATTACGTCCTTGTGACAGAATTGGATGGACATATCTTGTCCAACATCACCATTACCATGCTTCGGAGGTTCTAGCATAATAACCTATCTTACCTTGGATATCACGCACACACCTTTTTGAAAATTTGGATTTGATTAATGCCATTTGCTTTATTTTTCATCCCCTCTCTTAATTATTTCTGTGATACTGTATCTATTTTATTTTGACAACCCGATTAAGCAAAAATCCTCTTGATATTGTTTAATAATGATATTAGAAGGAATAATAAATATTTCATGAGAGTTTCAGCTTAATACCTGCATCTGTTTCTGAGATTTCAGCTTTAGCTGATTCTGAGATTTTCAGGATAGCTGAGATTTCAGCTATCCATGAGAGTCTCAGCTTAATACCTGCATCTGTTTCTGAGATTTCAGCTTAAGCTGATTCTGAGATTTTCAGGATAGCTGAGATTTCAGCTATCCATGAGAGTTTCAGCTTAATACCAGCATCTGTTTCTGAGATAATGCTGAGACATCCTTTTGACAACATACGCATCATTGTGCCTTTTGATTTAGTTTTATAGCAACTCTAGCTTTCCCTGACAATTTCTGCTTTATATCATATTCTGTTCTGGAGATACTGCATCTGTGACATTTTGACAACATAGATGCTCTTAGTTTCTTTTGTTTTAAGCACCATAGTGGTAATAAAAGTAGTAGTATTAATAATCATGAAGGCTTCAGTTTGACACCCTCAACCATTCTTGAGATATTGCTGGTCTATCCTTTCAACAACCAGCGCGCACGCACTTATTTCCTATAACATATTTAGTTTTACACATCGCTCAGTTTTCAACTGATAGTTTCAACTTGATACCTTCATCTCTTTCTGAGATAATGCTGATACCTCCTTTTGACAACATACGTGCTCGTTGTGCCTTTTGATTTAGTTTAATAGCAACTCAAGCTTTCCCTGAAAATTTCTACTTTATATCCTATTCTGTTCTGGATATACTGCATCTGTGACATCTTGACAACATAGATGCAATTAAATTCTTTTGATTCAGCACCCTAGTGGTAACAACAGTAGTAGCAGTAATAACCATGAAAGCTTCAACTTGACACCCTCAGCCATTCCTGAGATATTGCTGGTCTATCCTTTTGACAACCAGCACGCAAATATTTCCTTTAATATGTTCAGTTTTACATATCCTTTAATTTTATACTGAAAGTTTCAACTTTATACCTTCATCTCTTTCTGAGATTAAATACAAAAAAACAAGTTTTTTAAAATGAAAGTAAGGAGCGACATTAAAATCTAAAACGAACAGAAATTACTCCGTATATGAAAGGGCTTTTCCTCCTCAACGCCTCGCTCTTTACGCTAAAGTTTGACTCTTTCTCTTAACTCTACTTCTTAAAACATTAAAAAACTTTAGCGTAAAGAGCGGGGCGTTGAGGAGGAAAAGCTTCCTTTATATACGGAGTAATTTCTATTCGTTTTAAATTTCAATGTCGCTCCTTACTTTCATTTAAATAAACTTGTTTTTTTATTTAATTTCTGGACGTTTTTTAATTAATGAATGTTTTGATCTTGGCTCTTCGCACATAAATAATTAAAACGAAATTTGCATATTAATTTTTTTTGGGTAAATGGCTTTTTTATAGTTTTAATCGAAAGATTTTGAGAAAAAAGGAGAGAGGGAGGAAGCCTAGTTGCCCTCCAATTTTTTGATTACTTAAAAAGGCAACTAGAACTTTTAATTTTTTAACGAACATTTTCATTAGTAAAAAAATATACGTAATCTACGAAATAACTTACGTAACGAAATTCTATATTCGTATATTTTTATTGCGTATATCAGGGAGTTCACCCCTCGTCGATACCTCGCTCTTTACATTAAAGCTTAAATTCTGTCCCAATTCCTTAAGAATGACCCTTGAATCACAAAGGCCGTAGAGTAAATAGTTGACATTACTAAAAATAATTTAGCGTAAAGAATGAGGTATTACAAGGAGGTAAACCCCTCATAATTAAACTTCATAAAAATTTCAATAACTAATAATAAATAATAACTTCATAATAAATCCCTCAATAATTTCTGCTCGCTTTAAGTTTTAATGCTGCTCCTCACTTTCAGTAGAAAACACTTTTCATATTTATTTTTTCATTGTTTTTTTAAATAATGCTAAAAAATACTGCGCTCCCCTTCATTGAAAGTCTCTTCACCCATGAGAACTTTTCCATGGAAAGATCCTCCAACATACCCCCCCCTCAACTCTCCCTCCCCTACCAAAAACTACCAAAAACTCCCCCTGTAAACACTTCCGTACACTTCCCAGTAGCCATTACTATACGTAAACACAGGTCATAGTTTGTAACTTGCAACCCCTCCCACGGGGACTGCGGGGGAGTAAGTCGTCCCCAAAGACTTAGTTACTAGGTTTTTCGACTATGGTGAATAAAATAGCTATCTCAGAATTTTGATCCGATGAATTTTGGGAAAAAATGAGCGTGGGAAGGGGCCTAGGTGCCCTCCAATTTTTTTGGTCACTTAAAAAGGGCACTATGAATTTTAATTTACGTTAGAGTGAGCCCTCTCGCGACATTCTAGGATCACTGGGTCGATACGATCACCCCTGGGAAAAAAACGACAAAAAAAAACAAACAAAAACAACAAATAAACACGCATCCGTGATTTGTCTTCTGGCAAAAAATGCGAAATTCCACATTTTTGTAGATAGGAACTTGAAGATAGGAGATAGGAGATAGGAAATTTTCGTTAAGATTGTATGACCTTTAAGGGGTGTTTCCTACAATTTTCTAAAATGAGGCAAATTTTCTCAGGCTCGTAACACTTGATAGGTAAGACTAATCTTCATGAAAGTTATATATTTAAAATCAGCATTAAAATGCGATTTTTTTATGTAACTATTGGTAGTAGTTAACCATAGAGAGAGTTTCGGTTACTATTTAGCTGGGTCGCTCCTTACTACAGTTCGTTACCACGAACCGTTTGATAATTCTGATAGCTCCTTTTGACAACATACGATCTCGTTGTGCCTTTTGATGTAGTTATAAAGCAAGTCAAGATTTCCCTGACAATTTCTACTTTATATCCTATTCTGTTCTGGATATACTGCATCTATGACATTTTGACAACACGGATGCACTTAAATTCAGCTTGACATCCTCAGCCATTCCTGAGATATTGGTGATCTGAATTAATTAGAGACTGCTAAGTGAATTCATCCTGCCAGGTGAATTTCAAGAGACTATTTTTCAAGTGAATTTTGTGAGCTTGACCAGTCTTTTTGGATTACAAACTTTGGAATGCTGCTGTATAGGATGTAAGAGTACGGTGGAAAACCCCACAGGCCCCACTGTCCCCCGGGCCACCGACCAAAAGGTGATTGCCAATGCCTAAGTGGGCCTTCTAATTTGAAGAAAAGTCTTTTTTCTTAGTATTTCCTCTTTAGTAGTAGTAGAACAATTTTATTAGAAATAAACATTTCTTAATCAATAGCACAACATAAGCGAAGTTTGCGAGGCTGTGCTAAATTAAAAAAAATAAATAAAGAGACAATATGGAGAATAAGAAAATATAAAGAATGAGAGAATATACCCAAATCAACAAAAAAAACCCATAAACAATACACTACCTTGCGTGACCCCAAGACAAAAAAAAACAACAAAAAACAAAAAAATACATACATATTACAAATGAATAACCTATGTAAAATTTATTTTAGTTAATCTGTTTCAAAAGCCTACCTACCGAGCAACTCCACACGTAAATCAGACTTAAACTGGCCAAAGCTACCTTTTTCCATGATATCTATACTCAGTTTATTCCAAAGTTTTGAAGCTCTGTAAATAAGTGAAAAAGAAGACCTACTTGAAACTAATCGAGGAACCTCAGTATTACCTCGTATCCGAGGAATGTGGTGGTGAACATCAGACCTCTCACAAAATATTCCTGTAAAAACAATCAGGAAGGCTATCACTGTAATACTTATTTATAAAAATCAACGTATAAAAATCACGTAATCCAGTTGCAGGCATTATATTTAAATCTCTATACACAGACCTCCAAGACTCCTGGTTCCCAACACCACAAAAAACTCGGATGACATTATTCTGGACCACACGGATTGGAAAAACTATCGAAGGGAAAGTACTAAGCCAAATCGACGAGCAATACAAAATGTAAGGGTGAATCAAGGAAAAATATAACAATCGTAGAACATTTGGGGAGAAAATATGTTTTAATTTGCGCATGATACCTAAGTTACGTGACAATATTTTTGAATTATTCTGACTTCACATGATCTTTAAATGATAGGGTTTCATCAACATTGATTCCGAGGTATTTGGTGAATCTTGTTCGTATAATAATTCCCCGCTCCGAAATTATTTCCGTAAACCAAGGGAAAAAATTCGGAGATCGAGAGAAAATAAAAAAAAATTGGCTTATCTATATTCAGATCAAGGTGGTTTATTTTAAGCCATGTACATATCCTGATCATTGCTGCATTTATCATTGACATGAGCAGTTGTTCTGTAGGGGCAAAACACACCAAGGTTGTATCATCAGCAAATAAGGGCATAGTAAGCTGGGTCTTACTCGGACCATTGTCAACAAAGTCGTCAATTCTGGGCAGAGCTTTCACAACATGTGGTAGATCATTAAAAAAAATTAAAAACAGAGTCGGACCCAGTACGGATCTTTGGGGAACCACCCAATTAACAACATTTTTAATAGACAAAAATCCTTGTAAATTGACATACTGCTGTCTATTTTGAAGATAACTGCAAAGCAAACCCAATGTAGCACCCCTTAATCCATAAAATTCACATTTTTTTAATAATATTCGATGGGCAACAGTGTCAAACGCCTTAATTAAGTCCAAAAATACACCAGCTACCCTAAGCTTTTATCAAGAGCATCATTAATTATAGTAGTAATAAATGAAACCGCCATTTCAGTTGTTCTGCCCTTCCTGAAACCAAACTGATTTGGATATAGAAGTTTATGATGCTCCAAATGCTCATAAATTCTAATATTAATACATTTTTCTAAAACTCGTGAAACAACAGGTAATAATGAAATTGGTCTATAATTCCCCAAATCATTCTTATTACCACCCTTAAACACAATAGTTATTCTTGCAATTTTAAGACAATTGGGGAACTTCCCTTGCTTAAAACAAGCATTAACAAGGGACGTTAATATATGTGAAATGCTTGGAAACGCGGCTTTTAAACAAGAAGGTTAATGGAATCACTCCCAGCCGAAGAACTTTCCATCTCAAAGATAATCTTACGAACTTTATCATGAGTGACAGGTCTTAGATACATTGATACATCGACAGAAGTACCCATAAAAGTCTCAAGCGGAGGATCATTGTCACTAGCTACCGTAGTACGAGAAAATTGAGCCCCAACAGTTGCAAAATGTTCCGAAAGGGGATTACAAATTACATCAGGCTCATTCGATATTAACCTATCACTTGTAGTAACTTCATCAGGCAGAACCGGATCTGTTGAAGATATAACACTTCTAATAATTTTCCAAGTTTTAGCCGGGTTACCACAAGCATCTTTAAATTTACACTCGAAATATTTTTTCTTCGCGTTTCTCAAAAGTTTATTAAGAGCATTTCTATAAGTTTTATAAACTCTTGTGCAAACTGGATCATTTTCATTCTTTATTGAATCCCTATATAACAGGTCTTTCTTATTTATGAATAGTTATTTATTGATAGCTCTTCTCGTAATCATGTGTTCCAGTTTTAAGCAGTTTGAATTTGCTCTAGCCCACCTTAAAGGCTACCCCTTGTGGCCTGTGTTCATTCTAAATTATGATAATGATGCAAAAGGACAAAGATGTCACGTAGTTTTTTGCTATAGAGACCACTCTGAATGCAAAGTGTCAAACTCAAACTTGCTCAAGCTTTCTGATAACCCAGGTGCCCAGAAGAAGACTGAAAAGGGCGTAGAAGCAGCTTTTTCAGAGCTAAGCTCTTTTCCTGACATTTATGTTCCCAGCTAATGATTCTAATAACACTCACAATGAGCTACCGACTCCAGACCCAAATTTGCAGAAAGTCGCTTTTAGTCAAAGCGAATTACCAAAAATGAAAGAAAGCGTTTGTTCAGAGATAACACGGGAAGCAAATTTCAAAAACTGCATCAAACGGTACCAGTCTTGATCCCGATGATATAATAAGCAAAGTGTATGATTCGATATCATTAGAATACAATGCTAAATTTGAGAAAATTGAACTGGCACTTAAAGGACTACATGTGATGGTCGAAAGCCTTGAAATGAGAATTCAATAAGCGGAAGAAAAGATTGATGAAAAGAAAAGATGATCAGGAGAAGCAAATGTACAGTTTGGTTTTACACGGTCTAAAACAAAAACCAGGTACTGAGCCTAAGAAAGACGTGTATTTCCTGATCAAGGAAAAAATGCGAGTCAGTGGTGTGCAAAAGAACCAGATTGTTATTGTTTTTAAGTTCAGGTTGAACAATGCTAATGAGGGGCAACGAAAGTTGCCCCTGTATTAATTCGATTCTCGGATGTGAACATTGCACATGCAATGTATAAAGAAAATTCAGCATTGACGAAGAGTGGAATGTTTCTGTCCTAGTCTCTAACAAGAAAAAACGTGAACTACTGAATGTCGCAAGAGACTTTTTTGGAAAGTTCTATGCGTGGTTAGACAAGGGACAGGTTCTCACTAAAGTTTCCGGGCAATCTGCTCTGCGCATGATTAAGACACTGGCTGACTGCATATGGATAAAGGATGATGAAGTTTATTTGAACAAATTACAATTACATCTTGTTTTTGTTACCCCTTGCTTCCTTCTCTTTTTTCATGTGCATTTTGTGCTTATTTACAAGCCGTTTCTCTAACTGTTTTTTTGTCATCATGTCAGGCCAAGAAGTTGAGGATACACAGTCGCGTCTGAATATATTGGAGAAAAATCTTCAATAGGTAAGATGTAGTACGTGCTGGAGGTCTCCATATATGTGGCCACAAATGGGACCAGCAATGGCTAAATTTCGCTTTAGCCATTCACTTTTAGTTATGAACGATTTTCAATAAATATATGAAACTTTATACTAGATAATAGAACATATATAAATATCTTTCTTTATCTGAAATGCCTTGAAGATACTGATGATAGGGATTCTCTAAACGAAAAAAAATACCCTCTCTTAGAGAGAAGTGGAGAGTAAACACTGAATATAGGCATAATCTGAATAAGCACAATTCCGAGATACGTGGCTGATATAATTGGACCAGATCCGTTCTCTCTTTGGGGAGCTGGGGGGGGGAGAGAATTCGGAAAAATTAGCAAAAATGAGGTATTAGTAACTTACGAACGGGTGATCAGATCTTAATGAAATTTGATATTTAGAAGGATTTTGTGCTTCAAAGCTTTTATTGTAAATCCTGACCAAATTCACTGATATTGGAGGGAGTTGGAGGGAGAAACCAAAAATCTTAGAAAATGTGAAATGGGAGTTATCTTTATCTTACGAATGGGCGATCAGGTCTTAATGAAACTTCAATATGTAAAAATATTTTATGTCTCAGATGCTGCATTTTCAATTTGAATGGGATCTGGGGAAATAGGGGGTTGGAGGGGTGAAACAGAAATCTTTGAAGCCGGAAATCTTGAAAAACGCTTAGAGTGGAGAGACCAGGATGAAACTTGATGGGAAGAAAAAGTACAAGCTCTAGATCCGTGATTGACATAACTGGAATGGATCCTCTCTCTTTGGGGGAGTAGGGGGGGGGCACTAATTCGGAAAATTAGAAAAATTGAGGTATTTTTAACTTAAGAACGGGTGACGGGATCTTAATGAAATTAAATAAAAAAACATTTTTTTTAACTGTAAGGAGCGACACTAAAACTTAAAACGAACAGTAATTATTCCGTATATGAAAGAGGTTGTCTGTTGTCCCCTCCAAAACACCTCTTTACTCTAAAGTTCGACTCTTTCTCACACCTCTACCTTTTTAAAAAAATAAAAAAGTTTAGCGTAAACAGTGAGGCGTTGCGGAGGGAACAACCCTTTCATATGTGGAATAATTTCTGTTCGTTTTAAGTTTTAGTGTCGCTCCTTACTTGCAGTTAAAAAAACTTGTTTCTTTATATTTTATTTCTGAACGTTTTTGAATAAATGTTTGTTTTCATTTTGGCTCACTGCACATAAATAACTGAAACAAAATTTGGACAATAATTTTTTTTCCGGCTAAATGGCTTTCTCATAGTTTTGATCATAATATTTTGATACAAAAAAGGGGATAGGGAAGGCGGCCTAGTTGCCCTCCAGTTTTTGGTTACTTAAAATGGTAACTAGAACTTTTTATTTATTTTATCAACGTTTTTATTAGTAACAAATATACGTAACTTAAGAGTTAACTTGCACAATGAACCTCTATTGTTATATATTTTTATTACGTATATGAGGGGATTCGCCCCCTAGTCAATACCTCACTCTTTATACTAAAGCTTGAATTTTGTCCCAATTCTTTTGGCTCACCCCTGAATACCAAAGACCCTTGAAAAAATAGCTAAAATTACTAAAAATACTTTAACGTAAAGAGCGAAGTATTGTGGAGGAGATGAACCCCCTTTACATAGTAATTTCTGTTCTTTTTAGGTTATATTGCTGCTCCTTACTTCCAGCTGAATTTTTTTTTTTTATTTATTTTATCATTGTTTCTCTTAAATAATGCGAGAAAATCCTGCAGCTCCTTCATGGAAGTTCTCTTTCCTCGTGATAAATTCCCCCATGGAAAGATCCCCCCACGTAACCCCCTTTACGTTCTCCCAACTAGCGTTAAGGAAAGGGTAATAATTGGCGAAGTATATCGTTCTCCAAGTGGATCTGTGACTGAATTTCTTGAAACACTAGATGACATTCTTAGGAAAGTTCTTGCTGAAAAATATGAAGTTATATTGATGGGTGACTTAAACCTTGACCTTACGAAATCGTCATCTAGGCAGGCTTCTAATCTCTTGTCTTTACTAATTTCGTGTGGATTGGCTCCTTGTATAAACATACCGACAAGGATTTCAAACCAGTCAGCAACATTAATTGACAATATTTTTTCATCGCTACACTCCATTAAGAAGGAAGTGCTGCTTTCTGACATTTCCGACCATTTGCCAGTTTCAGCCCTGTTTCAAGTCCTCCAAAATCCACAAAGATTAGTCCCCCAGGATAAACTGAGATTTTGCTGCTCACCAGTGGAGCTAGATAGATTGAAAGAAGATCTTGGTACATATAAATGGGATTTTTCTTTACCAGAAAACGTTAGTTTAGGCAATTATAACTACATATTTGACCGGTTTTATGACACTGGTAAGGAAAAATTCACGTCTTATTGTCTAAAAGCTCCTTTAAAAATCCTCGATCAAAAAGGTTAACACCTGTAGCTCCCTGGTTAACATCTGGAGTCCTAAAGTCAATAAAAAGGAAGCAGAACCTTTGGAAGGAGTACAAAAAAGACCAAATAAGGCCAAGTTAGAAGCATTTAAGTTGTACCGTAATTTTTTGAAATCAATTATTTGCAGAGCTAAAACAGTAATTTTACAAAAAGATTTGTTGATTGCGGTAAAAATATAAAAAAGACGTGGCACGTGATTAAGCAAGTTAGTCGGCCATCCATGAAACTAGAAGGTCTCCCTAAGTCTCTCATTGTAGACGATCAACTTGTAACAGAAAAAGGCCAAATTCGACATCATATGAATAAATTCTTCGCGGAGATAGGGAAAAAACTGCTAATAGCGTTTCTTATTCCTCTGTGTCACAGTCTTGGAAGCAGTTCATAGGTCCCTCGTGCTTGAAATCAATGGTTCTTGGGGAGATTACGGTGTAGGAAATTAGAAATATTGTTCTGTCTTTAAAAAATTCTTCAGCAGGGTTCGACCAAACTTCTGCCAAAGTAATTAAACATGTTATAGCTCTCTTTAGAGGAGGTGACCGAAAGGATCCTGGGAACTACAGGCCGATCTCTCTTCTGTCAGTGTTCCCTTAGATATTTGAAAGAGCAATGCTCAAACGTCTGGTGAGATTTCTTGAAGCTAATTTTTTTTTCCATCAGCACCAGTTTGGGTTTCGCGCAAAGTATTCTACAGAACATGCTTGTAATAGACTTCATCAGTTTATACAAAGATCTTTAGATTCTATTCTTATTCCTGCAGCCATTTTACTTGATGTGAAGAAAGCTTTTGACAGCCTAACACATAAGATCTTCATTGGTAAACTTTGTGATTCTGGTGTCCGTGGGGATGCATTGTCTTGGTTTTCATCATACCTAACTGACAGATCTATCGTCAAGGTAGTTACAGACGAAAAATTTCCAATTGAATACGGAGTACCCCAAAGTTCTATTCTTGGGCCAACCCTCTTCCTCATATATGTGAACGATCTCTACCGACTTTTTAATACCCCAATTAACAATGTTTGCTTCGGATGGTGTCACAAATCTTGCTCTCAGAGTACGTTGGCGTTCACACCTGATAGTCGAGAAGAATTAATAGCATTTGCAGATGACACTACTTTAGGTGCTGCAGCTCCGGATGAATCATCCCTTATTCTAAAGCTTCAAGCAGTGACAGAGAAAATAATCTTTTGGTTTGACATAAATCAACTAACTTTAAATGTAAAAAACTCCTGCCTTCTTATTTTTTCTCGTAAAGGTGTGAGCTGCCCCACAATTACTGAGCTTCATATACCAAGAGGCTCCATAAGTCGTCCCCCCGATCGATATGTGCGATTGCTGGGAGTTCTTTTGGATAAAAATTTATCATTTAAGTGGCATTTTCAAATAATAAGAGTGAAAATTTCCCGTGGACTTGGGATCATCCGAAAATTAAAGCGTTTATTTCCTTTCCCTATCCTTTATCTTTTATACTTTTCTCTGATTTACCCTTATATATGTTACTGTTCGTCTGTGTGGATGTCCACATTTCCATCAGTACTTGCTCCTATTCACAATCTTCATGAGAAAGCGGCAAGGATTCTCCACTCGGCTACACACACTCCTCTTGACCTCCTCAAAATTAAAGATTTTCATGTTTTATCTCTATCTTCGTTGGCATATAAATACTTCCAGGGAGATCTCCCATGTTGTTTTTCGGGACTGCTTAAACTAGTAGGGGAAGTAAATTTGTATATGGTTTGTAACCTGGATGATGTGATGATTCCAGGTAGTCCCTCGGTTCGTTCAGACTTTGGCCTGGCTGTGACTGTGGGTGTGCTTGGAACTTGGTTCCCGCTGAGATCCGGCAGTCACGAAAACCTGGCTCCTTTAAGAGACAGATGAAAAGTTTCTTATTAAAGGCTTCTTATTAAATGTTTCTTATGGTTTATTTATTATTTTTTTCTTTTTTCGGTTGTTGTTTTGTTGGTGTTGTATCTTCGATGACGCGAGAATTTTAATTTGTATTTTATTGTCGGGTGATGTGATGGTCGCTGTTTCGTGGGGACTACTGGTGAGTTGATTTCTTTTCCTTACATATTTATATTTAGACGCTGGTTAGTATGTTTATGACAAGTTTTATGATTCTTTATTTATTGTATACCGTTCCCAAATAACGGACCATTGAGCCCTTTGGGATATTGTTTTTGTTATTGTTATCTTATGAAAATAAATAGAACTTGAACTTGAAAACGTCTCTACACTTCCAAATAACCATTACTATATGTAAACAATTGTTGTAACTTGCAGTACCTCCCCCAGGGACTATGGGGGATTATCTCGTCCCGACAAAAAATAATTAATAGGTTTTTTGACTGTCCTGAACAAAATGGATATCTCAGAACTTTGATCCGGTGCTTTTGGAAAAACCTGAGCGTGGGAAGGGGCCTAGGTGCCCTCCGATTTTTTTGGCTACTTAAAAAGGGCACTAGAAATTTTAGTTTCCGTTAGAATGAGGCCTCTTGCGATATTGTAGGACAAATGAGTCGACACGATCATCCCTGGAAAAGAAAAAACAACAAAAAGACAAAAAAAACAAATAAACACGCATCCGTGATCTTTCTTCTGGCAAAAATTACAAAATCCCACAGTTTTGTAGATAGGAGCACTACAGTTGGGTTCTCTGATACGCTGAATTTAATATTGTGATTTTTAGAATTTGCTGGTGTGATCCACTGACTTTTAGGGGGTGTTTCCCCCTAATTTCAAAAATAAGGCAAATTTTCTCAGGCTCGTAACTTGGATGGGTAAGATTAAACTTGATGAAACTTGATGAAACTTATGATGAAACTATGAAACTTAATTATAGTAAGTCTAAACGTAACAAAACTTACATATTTGAAGTCAGCTTAAAAAAAAAAGTTCTTTTGATGTAACTATTGATATTAAAATTCATTTTTTTAGAATTTCGATTACTACTGAGACGGGTCGCTCCTTACTACACTTCGTTACCACGAACTGTTGAATCGGACATTTTTAAAGATCTCATGTATCAGAGCTCTTATTTTAAATCCTGACCAGATCTGGTGACATTGAGGGGAGTTGGAGGGAGAAACCGCAAATCTTGAGAAACGCTTAGAGCGGAGAGATCGGGATAAAAATTGGAGGGTAGAATAAGCAAATGTCGTAGATACGTGATTGATGTAACCAGAGTGGATATGCTCTTTTTGGGGGAGCTAAGGAGTCTAGTGCTTTGGGGAGTTTGGTGCTTCTAGACGTTCTAGGACGATGAAAATTGGTAGGCGTGTCAGGGAGCTGCACAACTTAACTTGATAAAGTTGTTTTCCCCGATTCGACCATCTGTGGGAATGAAGGGAGGGGAAAGATTAGAAAAAACGAGGTATTTTTAACTTACAAGTGGGTGATCGGATTTTAATGAAATTCGATATTTAGAAGGACCTCGTGTTTCAGAGCTCTTATTTTAAATCCCGAGCGACATTAAGCCTCTGATTTTCCTTTTAATTCAATCCATTGATTTTAGATTTTTTCTAGAGCTCATGGCATGTGAGCTCTCGGCTTATGGCTTTTCCTGCCTCGTAAAAAGCACCGTATGAGCTCTTGTTTTACTTTCATTTACTGGAGAAGTGAAGTTTGATTAATGCTAATGAAATAAAACAAAATATCATGAAAATAGAATACTTTAGTAACAGGAAAGAATTATCGAAGAGGGGCTGGGGACCACCCAGAGCGCGTCATATTAAATACGTAACCTAAATTAACCTCACCAAATCAAAATACCAAACAAATATATTTGATTAAAATATAGCTACAATGTTGTTTTTCATCAAGTCAGAGCTAATCGTCACCGTGAAAACCCGGTGTTGTCACATGCTCGCGATACAAATTCTCGAGTGTGCATTGTATACTACATAAGTACTCAGGTCTTTGCTAAATATCCAGAACACACTCAAGAAGTGAATTTAGGTAAATCATAGCGAAATATACCAAAATATGAGAAAAATATAATACTTTAGTAACAAATTACGAAAAATACGACAGAAAATTGTGAAATGCAGGCCGCCCAGAATTCATTATATTATATATCTAATCTTTGTTTTAAATGTTTAATTAAAGTATACCTGCATCGTAGTTTATTTCAAAAAAGAATAAGCTAATTATAACCGAATATGAGAGAAAAAATGGTATGCTGAGATCAAACAAACCAAACTTTTTCACTGTGTTCTGGATATTTAACAAGTAAAACGCATAGGACAACAAGATCAAACAAACAAAACGTTTTCACTGTGTTCTGGATATTTAGCAAGTAAAACGCACTGGACAACCTAAAACGCATTTGACACCAAGGCAAATAAGACCATTAACCATTTATGCCTCAGTGTAAATATACATCATCTACAAATCCCTAAAGACAAGCAACATTCTGCAAATCCTTCACTTTTTGCTCTCAATATGTACTTCGGAATATTAGGTGTTTCTCCCGTTTCTGTAAATATTTGATTTTTTGTCTACATATAACATTTATCCTGTCTATGACGTCACTTACCTCGAGGGGCTTCACTACTTTAGGTGATACCTATATGCCTATAGCATAAACTTGATAATCTAGAATTTTGACCAAAGTTCTTATTTGCCAGTGAGCTTAAAATGAGACTGTTTAAAGTGCTATTTCGCAGAAATTTTATATTCTTCTTTGTTATTACTTCAATTATTCTACTATTTTGTTTCAGAAGTGCTTATAAAGAAGACTTGTCACTAAATGAAGATGCTGTAGAATATTTAAAAAAGAATATTATACCACCTTATACCTTAGAAGATGCTTGGAACTTTGAAACTCCTTTGAATCGAAACTTTACAGCACTAGAATATTTTCTTGCTACTTTAGACCAACCTTGGATAGACATCATTTTGATTTTAGATCTATTTTTTCCAACTGTAAGTAGCTAAAATAAATACTTGTTTTTTTTAGAATCGATTTGTTGACAAACAGTGAATGGGTACTTGTTAGTTACCCTGACCACACTCAAGAAGTGAAGTTAGGTTAATCATAATAAAATATACTTAAATATGATGAAAATATAGTAATTTAGATACAAAATTATGAAAACTATAACACAAAATTAGGAAAAACAGGCTGCTCAGAACACATTATATTAAGTACCTAATCTAATCAAACCAACTCTATACACTAAATAACTAATTAAATTCACCTGTACAGTAATTAATCTAACTGAGACTAATATAGCTATCTCTGAATACAGACAGAGAAACTGGTTTTTACTCAAATCAAGAACTTGAGTTTGGTCGGGATAAATAACAGGTTCCAGTATATGTTTAATTGTTCTGTTTTTAATAATAAAATTTTGTAGTATTTTTTTTTATTATTTATTTAACACAGCATATCTTTTACAACATTATTTCTAAATGTTCGTATTATCGATACTTTATCCCCATCCCCTTCCCTTTTAATGGTCTCAGATAGCCTTAGTTGCTATAAAAAACTAAACAAGAAAAGGAACTATTACTTCATATGCGGCAATAGGGGCGCAGCTCCAGCATTTTTATTTGGGAGACGAGAGGGGCTCTACATCCGGATAGTCAATAGGCATGAGCTTACCCTTTAGGAGAAGCAATGGTGGTCCTGGCTTCTTCAATTTGGTTATGTTTACAGTAGGTATTAACTATTGTTATATACGTATTACAGTGAGTAAGTAACTTACTACCAACTACGACATCTGTATTATTTTAATAAAGATAAAATTTCCAAAACTAAAAAACTATTATAATTATTAGATTATCCATTTCAACTTCTAACCCTTAAGTTTCTCTGCCCGGGATGAGTTCCCCCTTAACTCCCTCCTCTAAAACCATTTGTGGGAAAAGGGGTGTTGGAAAAATTGTGACCAAAACGAGCCTGAATATGTTTTGAAGTTACCTGAAAATAATAATGATTTTACTTTGAATTTTTGACCTATATTCTAAGGAGAAATTAATTCTCTTTGTTGAAAGGGGCCACCATAATATGAGCCAAAGTTAAGATTGACCCATTAATTAGATCACGTTAACTAATTTGATTAAAGTTGAGCTTCTTTTGCTGTTATGATTTTCTTCAGTTTTTGTTATTGTGTTACTATAATAAGATCTAGATGAGAATAAAACCCCTTTTTAATACTTTCTTCTTCTTCTTTTTCGACTTGTTTTGCTTTTTTAAGGTTGGCTCTGAACCAAAGACAGAAAGTAAGGAGCTCTGCCCCATATTGGTTTTATCAGCCTGTTTTAACCAAAGTATATTAAATATACAAAGTAGATACAAAGTATATTTTAAAGAGCATTATAAATAACATCAAAATTAACAGTTGGACAAGCTAGTTTTTAAGAAACTGGTTAAGGAACGGGAGGTTTGACCATCAATGAGCCTACCGACGCACTTATTTTGAATTAATAACTTGCCAAATATGTAGCCGTCCTGGCTGAGTGGATTGGTGCGCTGAATTCAGGATCCTTTGTCTGAGAGGACGAGGGTTCAAATTCTAGAGCACCCAATTATTGAGTTTGGGACGGGGGTCAGTAGCATGACTCTGTAAGCTAAGTCAGAGTCGACACAGCTCTAAATGGGTACCAAGAGAAATTTGGGGAAGGTAAAAAGGAAGGATGTGCGAAAGCACAGGATGGTTAGCCCCCAGTCCTCCATTGCACTTCCTGGTTGAAGGACAAAGAAACTGGATCAGCACCGCCGGTAGGGACTGAAAAGTCCAATACTGTGTTATACACCTTTTTTCCTTTTAGAATATCCAGCAGTTCAGCTGTATGCATCTTGGGACCATGTATGCATGCGCTCTTCCCCCTGACAGGGGAGGGGAAGGGGAACTTACTAAACAGTTAAAAAGTAAAAATTGCTCGTTCCGTCCCTAAATCTTGGATAGAGCATTTTTTTGCAAGCGATAACGAAGTTAAGTTACTACTTGGTAAATACGTTAATCGGACAAACTCAAATCATTAAAGAGCACATAAGTGAACATTAAGCAAACATTATTTAAGTCGTGGACATAGTTTTTACTAGGGCTGTCAGCAATGAGTTGCTACTAACAACAGTAGTGTACAGTGTATACAAACTTTTATACAAGCTTGTATAGTGTATACAAGCTTCCACGTGGGTGCTCATGATCTTAATAAGCTCGGCTTTTTTGCCAGCTATACCGTTAATATTAAAGTGTATATATTTTTGTTACAGATTTATTTTCCTCCGCTCCTTTAGTGGTCAAATATAAACCCCGAATTGTGTATATATACACTGAATTTTTCCTACGTTACTCGTAACATTCAAATTGGTTTGACAGTTTATCAAAACAACCAGAAATTCGTTGATTATATACAATTCAGGGTGTGTATTTAACTATTAGGCGGAAAGAGGGAGGGAGTAAAGGTAAAATTGATTTGTGACACAAAGTAATATTTCATTTGATTCATGATGAAATTCTAAGCTGAAAAAGCCTTTAAAAAAGGCTTTAAAGGCTGTATTTCAGGCTCTATTTCAAGGTTTTTATTCAGCTTCTTAGCTTTTTTTTTTATTCAGCTCCATTTCTTAGCTTCAACTTCCTTCCACTAACTTCAACTGCCCCCTGTATTGAGTTGTTCAGCTGCATATGATTTGAAAATAACGTCTTAGTAAATCAAACAGTTCACTCTTTAAATTGCTAGTTTTGAACCCTTTCAGAGGAAAGTTAGAGCCCCCTCATCGCACAAAAAAATATCACTTTTTTACATTGGCGAGCTGTGATATGTCCTTTTATTTTCCTTTGTCGTTTTTGAGGCAATGGAACATCATGAAGAAGTGCTTAAGGGTCCATAAAAGCTGATTCTTGTGTCTTTTACTTTTTTAAGCATTAGACTCGATAAGGCCGTCACAAAGTGACACATGGCACACAAAAGGCGCAATTTGGGTGACATTTTTTGGATGGAAAGGATGGACCAAAAACTAGGAAATAGAGAGCTAATTATGGACTCATCTATAAAATAATTTTTATATTTAATTGCTCTCTAGAAAATTGACTTAAAGCAATCATAAAGTGCCATTAGACACCCAAAAAGTGCACTTTGTTTTGTTTTTAAATAAAAAGTAACAAAAAGGGTGTTGTCGAATCAAAAAAGGGTGAAAAATATTTCCCCAATCCAACAAAAATTTTCCTCCATGGAAAATATCCATGGAAATTTTCTTAACCGTTGAAATAGTGACAGTATTTTTAAGTACCCAAACAAATAGTGAACTATCAACTTACTCGTTAAGCGTTGTTTCATTAAGAATATCTAGAAAATCAGAACAATTCCGGGTAGCATTGCCATAGTAACCTTACATTAATTACAAAATTGCCAGGAATGCCGATCAGATGGGGGAAATTGACACCTAGATTTTGAAAATTACCTTCCCCTTTGTATCTTTGTTTAAAAATAAATAAAATCTAAAAAAATACTCCAAAGTTTTTTTGTGTGGGGTATGTATCTCCAGAGGGGAGGGAGGATTGCACTGAATTTTTCTTATGTCTGAAGTTTCCTTCACCAAGCGAAGCTAGGTCTCCTAGTGTTGCATGTTAAAACTGATCACAATCGATAAAGAGTATGGTTTGGTACCACTTACATGTGCACATAAAACTTTTAGTATGAGAAAAATGTACATATATTGTTCCGATTAATTTTTCCCTAATTGCAGCAAACATTTTGTAGAGCATGCTAATGAAGAGATAAAATTTTAATACTTTAGTATTTCTACTGATGATGGTGTCTGTATATATTATCGAAATATTTAGACTTTCGCAACTGTTTTCACTGTCTGAACAAAATAGAGATATTCCCATTTGAACGTTTATTTGTTCGTCATAGAAGGGCAGAGTGATCTGAGAAAAAGATGTCTAATTTAAGGGGTTACGACGATAAAAATGTCGTGTTTAAGGGGAGATGAGACCAACCAAGCATGCAACTGTAAACTCAACATTTTGTTTGCAATCTAAAGACATAGAAAACTTTACCACCTTTATTGGGAATTTATTTTATGCCGTAGACGAACAACAAGCAGCTGAATGATGGTACCACAGACCAAGAGCCTGCATCTAAGAAAAAGAAATATGACGAATCATGTTCGGTCAAAGTGCATCGGTAATTGTCAGAATACGGACTCGGATTTAGTGCGACAATGTCTGATCCAGTGAATGTTCAATGTGTTCTTTGTGGGAAAGTCTTGGCCAACAGTTCCATGAAATCTGCTCATATGAACCGACATCACAGCACTGTGCATCCTTCTCATGTCGGAAAGCCTATAGAATTTTTCAAGTGGAAACAAGAAGCATTTGCTAGTAACTGTTTGGAAATCAAAAAAGTGAGGCCCGTTCCTTCCAAGGCTCTCTAAGCTTCATATAACAGCACATATAAACAGAAAAACCGCACACCATTGCCAAAAATCTGATAATAACAGCTCAAATGAAAGCTAGTCAAACAACGCTTGATACGAAAACAGCTACTGCCCTTAAAGCTATACCCTTGTCGAACAATACTGTTTCAATAAGGATATAAGTAGTTGAGAGTGATATTGTCATGCAGCTTGTTGAGCAAGAAAAGGTGACAAAAGAAATTGACGTTGCAGTGTGAAATGATGTTTGTGTTGCAGAAGAAAGCATGGATGTGTCAAGTGAAGCCCCGATGATTGTTTCGTCCGATATCAAGATCATTCTGACATAAGAAAAAATATTCTGTCTTGTAAAAACATACAGTCGAGATAACAGGAGAAGAACTATTTAATGCGATTGACCAATTCTTATCGGAAAGGGGTATCTTGTGGGACTGGTGTCTATCAGTTTACAGTGATGTGGCTGCCACCCTAATAGGGAAGAATAATAGGCTCATGGCCTGGATAAAGAAGAAAAATACCAATGTGAAGTGGCTGTATCATTCATCGGCAACCTCTTGCATCGAAAAGAATGAACGCGAATCTGTATGAGACTTGAACGAGACAGTAAAAGTGATCACCTTTATCAAATCCTGACCACTGAACTTAAGACTGTTCAAGTTACTATGAGAAAAGATGGGTTCAGAACATCATCATTTACATCTACACTCAGAGGTTCACTGGTTCTCTCGTGGGAAGTTTTCAAGCAGACCTTTCGGGCTCTGAAAAAAAGTTCACATGTTTCTTCTGGCTCAAAAGTCTACATTCAGTTTACTTTTTAAAAACCGGGACTGAGTCTGCAGGCTGGCCTATCTTGTGGATATTTTGGACAAACTGAATGACCTGAATCTGTAAATGCAAGGTTTTTGGACGGATGAACTCGCTGAATTTGAAAATGTGTGCTTTCATCAGAAAATGGGAGTTCTGGCAGGAAAAAGGTTCAAAGGAATAGCGTTAGCGTCTTCCCAACCCTAGACAAGTTTGTAGGCAACAGTGAAATTGACAACCTCAACACAATCTGTGATTTATTTGGGAGTATCTGACAAAATTGTCAGATGAACGTGTGTCATATTTCCCATTGATTATGCTCCAAGATAGAACGCAGGATTGGATCCGAAATTCATTTGTTGGAAATGTATTCTCAAGCCCCGGTCTCAGTGATAAACTTACAGAGAATTGCCAACCAGAATGCACTATATGTATACTATTAACATTAAAACTACGCTATGACGCTAAGAGTTATAGGAAATGTTTAGGAGGAGCTTAAATTAAATGAAACTCATTATACATTTAGGTTTTTAAAAGGGTTTATAAGAAATATCATATTAAAAGCTGCTCTATCATAGATTCCAACATCAGTGCGACTTTTAAAGGATCTAATTTAATTGGAAACTAAATTTTTTTCCCTTTTAAGAGTCAAAAGTGATGGAAGGGCAAGCGACCCACCTCTGAAAACTATTTATTTTCCAACCGCATCCAATGAAAAATTTTTAGAAAGCCATTTTGTTCAGCATAGTTGTACGATCCATTAACTATGACTGTAGGAAGATTGGAAATGTCAAGCCCAGCTACAGAAGTTTACTCAATGCGCGTTTAAAACTAAGGGCTGCTTTGAAACTAAATCAAGAGGTAATCTCCGTACTGTGTATATCCTGGTTGTCAAGAATACATTTCAGTAACATCCTAATAATAAATCAAACGAGCCTCCTTATTTGTAAAGCTCATAAGACCACCGCTTCCATAACCAACTTAAACCCTTCATTTTTCTTTTACTCCGGGTAAATATTTTAGGGTGGTCGGCTGTTGGTTTCTTAGAGAGGTGAGGGTTTCTATTGGTACACAATTAACATCACATGTACGAGGTTTTCCAAGAGTTAAAAAGGTGAACAGGATTTTTCGGGAGTAAAAAACGTACGAAACGGTTTTTTCGAAAAGATAGAGACAACCAAACCTTTGCTTTGAGTCAAAGATATCTGAATAGAAATTTTTCAAAAGCTAGAGACACATGAACAGGATCTTTTCCGAAGTCTGAGACAGGTGAACAAGTTTTTTTCCAAATTTAAAAACGTGGGAAATGGATTTTATTAAGCTTAAAAAAGCAAACCACATTTTTCAAAAGTAAATGACACGTGACCGAGATTTCTTCAAAACTAAGAGATAGGTGATTAAAATCTTTTCCGAAGTTGGAAATGTCCGAACAAGTTTTCTTTCATATCTTTGAAACGTGAAAAGAAGAATATTTTCAAAAAATAAGAGATAAACGAAGGGATTTTTCAAAAGTTTGAGACAAGTGAAAGGAATTTTTCAGAAGTAAGAAACGTACGAACCGGTCTTTTTCGACAATATAGAAACAGTCAAACAGCTTTTTTTAAGTTAGGGACATCTGAACGGAAATTTTTCATAAGTTAGACACTCACGAACAGAATTTTCCCAAAGTCTGACATAGTGAACGAGTTTTTTCCGAAGTCAAAATGTAGGAAATGGATTTTTCAGAAACGTAAAAAAGTAAAACGAATTTTTTTTCAAAAGTAAGAGATTTATGACAGGTATTGTTCAAAACCTAAAGACAGGTGATTGGGATCTTTTCCAAAGTTAGAAGTCTCCGAACCAGTTCTTTTCAAGACTTTGAAAGGTGAAATGAAGATTATTTTCAAAAAGTAAGAGACACACGAAGGGATTTTTCAAAAGTCTGAGAGAGGTGAACGGGATTTTTCTAAAGGCATACACGTGCGATCAGATCTTCTTTTAAAAAAAGTTAAAACATGGAATTTTTTTCATAAGTCACAGATACGTGAATGGGAGTTTCAAAAGTCAGAGACGTATGATCGGGATTTTTCAAAAGCTGGAGACAGGTAAACGGGATTTTTCAAAAGCTGGAGACAGGTAAACGGGATTTTTCAGAGTCAGAACATGCAATATGTTTTCAAAAAGTTAAAAAGAAGCAAGCGGATTATTTCAAAAGTCAGAGATACATGAACAGAATTTTTATAAGTCAGACACAAATGAACAGGATCTCTTCAAAAGTTTGACACGTTAAATTAGGTTAGGTTTACCACTTCTAAACATAAGGTAGATTTACTACTTTAGTAAATCTACTTTTATACTTTAGTAAACCTTTAAGTTAAGGAACTTTTACCGCTTTTAAGTTAGGCTAAGATTACTGCGTTTAAATTGTCTTAGTTTTAACACTTTTAACCTAAGATAGCTTAAATTAATAAAATTTTGTCTGCTTTTACCAAATTTCTGCTAAAGTAACTAAACATATTCTTCCATCGATTATAATCCCAATTTACCATATGATTAATAGGTCATTTGAACTAGGAGTATTTCCCCAACGTCTTAGGCTTGCACGTGTTATAGCTCTCTTTAAAGAAGGTGACAGAACGGGTCCTGGGAACTACAGGCCGATCCCTCTTCTGTCAGTGTTCTCTAAGATATTTGAAAGAGCAATGCTCAAACGTCAGGTGAGATTTCTCGAAGCTAAATTTTTTTTCCATCAGCATCAGTTTGGGTTTCGCGCAAAGTATTTTACAGAACATGCTTGTAATTGACTTCTTCAGTTTATACGAAGATCTTTAGATTCTAATCTTATTCCTGCAGCCATTTTTCTTGATGTAAAGAAAGCTTTTGACAGCCTAACACATAAGATTCTCATTGGTAAACTTTGTGATTCTGGTGTCCGTGGGGAAGCATTGTCTTGGTTCTCGTCATACCTAACAGACAGATCTATCGCCCCAGAAGTTACAGACGAAAAAGTTCCAATTGAATACGGATTACCCCAAGGTTTTATTCTTGGGCCAACCCTCTTCCTCATATATGTGAACGATCTCTACCGACTTTTGACACCCCAATTAACAATGTTTGCTGTGGATTGTGTCACAAATCTTACTCTCAGATTACGTTGGTGTTCACACCTGATAGTCAAGAAGAATTAATAGCATTTGCAGATGAAACTACTTTTGTTGCTGCAGCTCCGGATGAATCATCCCTTATTCTAAAGCTTCAAGCAATGACTGAGAAAATACTCTTTTGGTTTGACATATATCAACTAACTTTAAATGTAAAAAAGTCCTACCTTCTTATTTTTTCTCGTAAAGGTGTGAGCTGCCCCACAATTACTGAGCTTCATACACCAAGAGGCTCCATAAGTCGTCCCCCGGATCGATATGTGCGATTCCTGGGAGTTCTTTTGGATGAAAATTTTTCATTTAAGTGGCATGTTCAAATAATGAGAGTGAAAATTTCCCGTGGACTTGGGATCAGCCGAAAATTAAAGCGTTTATTCCCTATCCTCCGTCTTTTATACTTTTCTCTGATTTACCCTTATATATGTTAGTGTCCGTCTGTGTGGATGTTCATATTTCCCTGGGTACTTGCTCCTATTCACAATCTTTATGAGATAATGGCAAGAATTCTCCTGTCGGCTACACACACTGCTCTTCACCTCCTCAAAATTAAAGATATTTATGTTTCATCTCTATCTCCGTTGGCATATCAATACTTCCAGAGAGATCTCCCATGTTGTTTTTCGGGACTGCTTTAGTAGGGGAAGTAAATTTGTATATCGGTCGTAACCGGGAGGATGTGATGATTCCAGGTAGTCCCTCGGTTCGTTCAGACTTCGGCCTGGCCGTGACTGTGGGACGTGCTTGGAACTTGGTTCCCGCTGAGATCCGGCAGTCACGAACACTTGGCTCCTTTAAGAGACAGATGAAAAGTTTCTTATTAAAGGCTTCTTATTAAATGTTTCTTATGGTTTGTTTATTATTTTTTTTTCTTTTTTTGGGTTGTTGTTTTGTTGGTGTTGTATCCTCGCTGACGCGAGAATTTTTATTTGTATTTTATTATTGGGTGATGTGAGGGTCGCTGTTTCGTGGGGACTGCCGGTGAGTAGATTTCTTTTCCTTACATATTTATATTTAGATGTTGGTTAGTATGTTTATGACAAGTTTTATGATTCTTTATTTATTGTATGCCGTTTCCCAAATAACGGGCCATTGAGCACTTTGGGATATTGTTTTTGTTATTGTTATTTTATGAAAATAAATAGAACTTGAAGAACTTAAACTTGAACTTTTAACTTAGGTTAGCTTAGGTTTATCGCTTTTAATATAGGTTACTCTGGGTCAAATTGCTGCTCGAACTATCTTATACATCACTTATGAGCGGGCAATTTAATTAAATGTAGCACAAGGCATAAATACTCTTAAGTTGGGGGTATATATTACAAATTTACTTGTGTTTTACTATTTCTTTTCTTTTTTAATCTCTTTATCAAAGCTGGTCTTAATAGTTGGTTCTAAAGTTTTAAAACATTATAGAAAAGTTATAATAATTGACAACAAAATTAAAAAGTACTTTGTAGTAACCCTGGATTTAGTAATGTCATATTATTTGTTTTTGGCATTGGGTTATTTTAGAGGGAAAACCGAAATTGCTTTAAGTAAAACTATAGTATTTACCAAAAGGGTTAGCTATGTAGTTCTCTCGAAGGCTTATTTATGCTCGTTTTAGGTATCATTTTGCTCTTTAATTTCCTTAGACAGTATAAGATCAATATTATCTAGGGATGTAGTTCAATATGTTCCCACCAAATGCCCTGAAGGTTTTCAATATCTCTCGATTATTTCCAAATATTCAATATATTTAAATATTTGACTTTTATTCTTAAAATATTTCTGTTATTTGTTTTTTAAGTTTTTAATGAGTTTATCTGTATGTTTTCTGACTCTGCAGATTGGTTTGCTACAGTGATCAAAGTCCCTAACTTTTTAAAAAAGTTTCCGGAGGAAATATCTTTCTTTGGTGTCCCCAAAACCACATAACTTCGCAGACTACACTGCGTTTCCATGACGAAAATTTAGCAGTTCAAAATAGGGATGAAACATTTTAATCAACCGTGAAACAAATATAAAATTTTTAACTGAATATTTCGGAGACATATATAGAGTTTATCATCAGCAGTAAAATTAAAAGACATCAGTAAAAAGAACAAAATTTATATCAAATAAACTAATTACATATAGTTTATTGCTCTCATTTTTTCAGTGCAACAGTGGAAGCAAATCTCCTTACTCTTTTCGATTCCCGTTCAAGAGAATAAAAAACTTCCATTTCTGAATGTTCTTCTTTTAAATTTGAAAATAGTCTGGATTTTAAAATTTACAGAAAACCTACTAGCAATAATAGATTTTTCTCGTTCTTCTCCGGTCACGCTCGCCAAGTAAAAATTGGTTTAATCATATCTTTAACTAACCGCATTTTCAGAATTTTCTCTCCAAAATTTATTGAGGAGGAATTGTTGTTGTTAAAGGAAATTTTGATAAGTAATCATTGTTCAGGATGGTTAACTGACTAGACCTTTTCGAAAAGAAGGAAAATATTTCAAGAATTTTCTAACGCTATCCTAGGTCAACAAAAAAGAAATATTTTTTTTGTTCTTTACCATATGTTTCGGAGTTGAGTGAAAAACTTAAAAGAATTTTTACAAAATAATGGTTTAAAGGTAGGTCTAAGAGGTCGTAATAGTTTGGCTAGTGCCTTAAATTTTGGAAAAGATCGTACTTTCGCAGAGCAACCACGTGAGGTTTCTAAAATCCCAGGTACTTGTAGAAGCTCTTAAGTGGGACATACTAACCAGAATTTGAAAACGAGATTACTACAGCATCATAATTCTTTTTCATCGTCCTTCCAACCCTGAAGATTTTGCGTCCGCTCTATCGGAACATATTTTTAATTATCCAAATCATTTTATTTTGTTTAAGAATTTCTCTCGATTTCTAGAGACCAAGGTTTAAAGCAAATTTTAAGGGAAGCAATTGAAATGAAAAGAAAATTATTTAAGAATAATTCCATAAACAGAGATACAGGGGAAAGTGGATCAAATTCAATTTATGATAATTTACTGAGGTCAAATAATATGAATTTCATTTCACCTAAGAGATTTGACCTCTGTCCACCTGATATTTCAATATAATGAACCGGAACCGAAAAGGTCAGGGAGATTTGCTTCTGCTGTTGCATTGAAAAAAAAGAGAGCAATAAACTAAATGTAATTAGTTTATTGAGTATAAATTCTATTGTTTTATTGATGTATTTCAGTTTTACTGTGGATGATGGACACTGCATTGGGGTCTGACATAGTCAGTTAAAAATTTTATATTTGTTTAGCTGTCGATTGAAAGGTTTCATTAGTATTTTGGCCTGTTATATTTCCGTCCACAAAATCTTACCTATAAACGGTTTACACGACTTCATATTTGGGTGAAGCTAACTTCACAAGGCGCCACATTGTTTTTCCTAAGGTCTGATATTAATATAAAAAAAGGAAGATCATTACTTCAAAATGAATTTGGAATTTATTTGGCTTTTTTTATACTGAAAAAATGGATTTCTTTTCCGGCTTCATAAGTCTCTTATTTTCTTTTACGTCAACAACGGATTATATCTAATTCTATATACATTAATATTTTATTTTATTTTTCGCAGGACAAAAAGAGATTTTTTGTTGAATGTGGGGGTGCAGACGGAGAATTATTTGGAAACTCTATATTCCTTGAAAAGTTTAAATTTTGGAACGGCCTGCTTATAGAAGCTGATCCGTACTACTTCAAGGAACTGCTCGTAAAGAAACGGAAGGCTTACGCAATTCAAGCCTGTTTGAGTTCTTCAAATTCTTCTTATATAACAAGTTTTCAGCATGAAGATCCCTTGGCTGAGAATAAAGACACGAACTTTATAAGTAAGAGACTAACTGTATTTTCAAGTTTTGCTTATCTAATAGTACAATTAAGCTTTATGTTATACAGTACAAGCCAAAGCTTAGTTCCGCTCAATTTTTAATGGATTTTGAGATATAGTCCAGTGTTGTTAAAGTTTGAAATAAACTACAGCAGTTTTCCAAATAAAATTGTTCCACAAAAGGTAAATTTGTGCCATTGAACGGCAGTTTAAAAATTCGCAAAACTAGAGAAAAATTTTTGATCAACTATCAAACAGTTCGTGGTAACGAACTGTAGTAAGGAGCGACCCGGCTCAATAGTAACCAAAACTCTAAAAAATGGAATTTTGATACCAATACATACATCAAAAGAATCGCATTTTAATGCTGATTTTAAATATATAAGTTTCATCAAGTTTAATCTTACTGATCAAAAGTTACGAGCCTGAGAAAATTTGCGTTATTTTAGAACATAGGGGGAAACGCCCCCTAGAAGTCATAGAATCTTAACAAAAATCACACCATCTTATTCAGCGTATCAGAGAACCCTATTGTAGAAGTTTCAAGCTCCTATCTACAAAAATGTTGAATTTTGTATTTTTTGCCAGAAGGCAGATCACGGATGCGTGTTTATTTGTTTTTTTTATTTTTTTTTCCCCAGGGGTGATCGTATCGACCCAGTTGTCCTAGAATGTTGCAAGAGGGCTCAATCTAACGGAAATAAAAAGTTTTAGTGCCCTTTTTAAGTGACCAAAAAAATTGGAGGGCACCTAGATCCCCTCCCACGCTAATTATGTTACCAAAGTCAACGGATCAAAATTCTGAGATAGCTATTTTACTCAGCGTAGTCGAAAAACCTTATAACTATGTCTTTGGGGACGACTTACTCCCCCACAGTCCCCATGGGAGGGGCAACAAGTTACAACCTTTGACCAATGCTTACACATAGTAATGGTTATTGGGAAGTGTACAGGCGTTTTTAGGAGGATTGTTTTGGTTGGGGGAGGGGTCGAGAAGAGGGGGATATGCTGGGGGAACTTTCCGTCGATAATTTGTCATGGGGCAAGAAAATCTCCATGAAGGGAGCGCAGGATTTACTAGTATTATTTAAAAAAAAAACAATGAAAAAATAAATACGAAAAAATTCTATCAGCTGGAAGTAAGGAGCAGCATTAAAACTTAAAACGAACAGAAATTTTTACCCATTTGAGGGGCTCACCTCCTCCTAATACCTCGCTCTTTACGCTAAAGTATTTTTAGTAATTTCAACTATTTATTCTACGGTTTATTTATTCTGGAGTCATTCTTAATGAATTGGGACAAAATTTAGGCTTTAGTGTAAAGAGCGAGGATCTGACAAGGGGGCGAACCCCCTCATATATGTAATAAAAATATGAGAATACAAAAGTTCTTTACGTAAGCTAATTTATAAGTTACGTAAATCTTTTACTAATAAAAATATTCGCAAAGAATTAAAAGTTCTAGTTGCCTTTTTAATTAACCAAAAAATCGGAGGGCAAATAGGCTTCCTCCCCCTTTCTTTTTTTTCTCAAAATCATTCGATCAATCAAAAAATGCAAATTTCGTTTTAATTATTCCTCTGCGGAGAGCCAAAATCAAAACATGCATTGATTCAAAAACGTTCAGAAATTAAATAAAAAAAAAACAAGTTTTTTTAACTGAAAGTAAGGAGCGACATTAAAACTTAAAACGAACAGAAATTACTTCGTATATGAAAGAGGCTGCTTCCTCATCATCGCCCCGCTCTTTACGCTAAAGTTTTTTACTGTTTTAAAAAAAAGAATTGAGAGACACAGTCAAACTTTAGCGTAAAGAGCGGGGCGTTGATGAGGAAGCAGCCTCTTTCATATGCGAAGTAATTTCTGTTCGTTTTAAGTTTTAATGTCAATCCTTACTTTCAGTTAAAAAAACTTTTTTTTTCATTTAATATGTATTAGATTCCAGATTATACCTATCTATCTAAAATATTGATTATGAAAATAACTGGAGAGGTATAGTTTTCATACAATAATCAGGCTTGTTTTTAAGGAAGGTTACAGGAAGGCACTCTAAGAGATGGCCCTCGTATCCTTTAGACTACATGTCCAGTGATTATTGTCCGTCACGCGTCAACCCAAAATAAATCCAATATCTTATGCCTTATTTTTATGACTATATACCTTAGTGCTGCCCTAAGAGTGACGTATGGACGAATAAAAGATGGACTTATATATCAACAAATGAAATGACACCATTTTTATGCAATCCTAAAAATTTCGTGTGCCAGATTGGCCTCTGACTCACTCGAAATATTTGTCTTGACTTTTTCTGCAATTAGCCATGGTTTGATGCCTACAACTACTTGACTTTAATTCAATTTTAACACATGACTATCTACCCTAGTTCTGCCCAAGGAATGGCGTATGGACGGATGATAGACAGATTTATCTACGAACAAACGAAATGACATTATTTTTATGCAATCCTAAAAAGGACTTATGCCAGATTGGCCTCTGACTCTCTCGAAATATTTGTCTTGGCTTTTTCTGCAATTAACCATGGTTTGATGCCTACAACTACTTGAATTTAATTCAGTTTTAACACATGACTATCTACCCTAATTCTGCCCAATGAATGGCATATGGACGGATGATAGATAGACTTATCTATGAACAAGTGAAAGGGCATCATTTCCATACAATAATAAAAAGTGATTATGCCAGATTTGCCTTTCACTCACTCGAACTATATGTCTTCGTTTTTCCTACAATTAACTTTAGGCTTGATCCCCACAACTACTTAGTTTTATGTTACGCCCACCGAAACATCAAAATTTACATGGTCTTAGAACTTCCATGTATGATTCTCTTGCATATCCCCTCAAAGATAAAATTATATTTCGAAATCATAAAAATAGGAGCCATCTTCGTCACCAAGCCTAAAATCAAGTATTTCTTGCTAAATGTTCTATAAGTGAGTAGTGACTCGTGATAATAACAGGAAAACCACCGAGAACACAGTTTTTACAACAATATATAGATCAAACAAAATGGGTTTTATGGTGATGAAATACAAAATTCTACGAAGAAATCTTTTCATAGGAAAGTAAAGAGCTGTATTAACTAAAATGGCATGTGAAAGTAGTATATCAATTGCCAAATCTGGCATACCTAGATAACCCCATCAATTTACATCATTTTCTGTCTATATTTTATCTTTTTAACATCAAATAATAAACTGTTTGAACATTTTCCATCACAACATTCAAAATGAAAACAAGTCTTTGGAAATCAAAAGTTTGGTCTGACTTTTATACTTTTCCGCAGTATGAACACGGGCTTTAATAGAGTTCACACCATTTTAAATGAGGAATTACAACATTTTTACAATTTCCCATCATGAGTTTTAAGGTCAAAACAGGTCTTGTGAAATAAGAATTTGATGAATTTGTGAAATAAAAGTTTAACTATATTCCATTCTTCCTATACTACAAATAAAATATAACAATTTAACATGAGATAACATTTACTGGATAGTTCGATATCAATACCAAAATAATTGTTATAATCGTTCCATTTTATTTCAATAGCCTTTAAAATCATACCTTTAACTAATTTTCTAAATTGCTTTTCAGGATCAGCTGGATTAGAATCAAACGCTTAGCTGTAGATTCACCTTTAAAATAAATAATGACAACGATTTTCTTTCCATATTTTGTTGCCATCATTTCATTGTTGAATTGTGCATTTACTTACCATGTATAAATCTTCTTCCTAATAGTTCGATTATATTTATTCATTTCACTTTAAAGTTTTCCCATTTCTTAGTGAATAATCAAATTAAAAAAAACTTCCAAATCGACATTAATTTATATATTAATATATATGATTTACTATCATGGACTTTCATGATCGTTTTTTTATGCAGTAAATGTGGTATACCAGGTACTTGATCTAATAACAGTTTGATTTCTATATCATCAGGTGATCCGCTTCGATAAATATTAAAGTCTTGCTTTGAAACATCAAAACAAAATATAGGATATACTATTTTAATATCATTGTAACTCACAACTGTTCCACTATCAATATTTTTATCATTGATAAGCGTTAGAATAACCTTCATTAGCATAACGAAAACCATATTCAAATATTATTGTGGATATTTATATCCATATATTGTCACTTCAATTCCATTAGTATTCACGTGGTCAAATATCATATTTCTTTTGTGTATAACTGTCATCCTTTTCAGATTTCTGTAATCCGAAAACAATGTATATTATATTTTAGTGGTCACTGACTACCCTCCATGTTGATTCCTTTTCCATTTTATAATCGCTTTTATAGGTATTACACGCTTCCCATCTTAATTTAAATGAGCTGCCCTTTCCTGATCCAGCTTTCCTCGTTAATCGAGCTTCTAATTCAGTCGCTACGGGTAAACTGGAACTTAATACTGGTGACATCAATGATAAATATACCACATCTACTTTAAAATTTTGAGCTCCAGATTTTATAATTAAACAGTTCGTGGTAACGAACTGTAGTAAGGAGCGACCCAACTAAATAGTAATCAAAACTCTGAAAAATGGAATTTTGATACCAATAGCTACATCAAAAGAATCTCATTTTAATGTTGATTTTAAATATATAAGTTTCATCAAGTTTAGTCTTACCCATCAAAAGTTACGAGCCTGAGAAAATTTGTGTTATTTTAGAAAATAATTTTAGGAAACACCCCCTAAAAGTTATAGAATCTTAAAACGAAAATCACACCATCAGATTCAGCGTACCAGAGAACCCTACTGTAGAAGTTTCAAGCTCCTTTCTACAAAAATGTGGAATTTTGTATGTTTTGCCAGATGGAAGACCATGGATGCGTGTTTATTTGTTTTTTGTTTTTTTTGTTGTTTTGTTTTTCCCCCAGGGATGATCATATCAACCCCGTTGTTCTAGAATGTTGTGAGAGGGCTCATTCTAACGGAAATGAAAAGTTCTAGTGCCCTTTTTAAGTGACCAAAAAATTGGAGGGCACCTAGGCCCCCTCCCACGCTAATTATTTTCCCAAAGTCAACGGATCAAAATTCTGAAATAGACATTTTATTCAGCGTAGTCGAAAAACCTTATAACTATGTCTTTGGGGACGACTTACTCCCCCAGAGTTCCCGTGGGAGTGCTACAAGTTACAAACTTTGACCAGTGCTTACATATAGCAATGGTTATTGGGAAGTGTACAGGCGTTTTCAGGAGGATTTTTTGGTTGGGGGGAGGGGCTGGGAAGAGGGGGATATGCTGAGGGAACTTCCATCGAGGAATTTGTCATGGTGGAAGAAAATTTCTATGCAGGATTTACTGGCATTACTAAAAAAAATTTTAAACATTAAAACTTTAAACGAACAGAAATCACTTCGTATGTGGAAGGGGCTGCTTCCTCATCAATGCCCCGCTCTTTACGCTAAAGTTTGACTGTTTTTCTCAACTCTTCTTTTTAAAACAGTAAAAAACTTTAGCGTAAAGAGTGGGTCGTTGAGGAGGAAAAGCCTCCTTCATATACGGAGTAATTTCTATTCGTTTTAAATTTTAATGTCGCTCCTAACTTTCATTTAAAAAACTTGTTTTTTATTTAATTTCTGGACGTTTTTTAATTAATGAATGCTTTGATTTTGGCTCTCCGCATACAAATAATTAAAACGAAATTTGCATATTAATTTTTTAATAAACAAATAATTTTTAATAAAAAGAAAGTTTTTTAAATGAAAGTAAGGAGCAACATTAAAACTTAAAACGAACAGAAATTATTCCGTATATGAAAGGAGCTTTTCCTCGTCAACGTCCCGCTCTTTACGCTAAAGTTTCTTACTGTATTAAAAATAGAGTTAAGAGAAAGAGTCAAACTTTAGTGTATTAAACGAAAAAAAACAAGTTTTTTTAAATGAAAATAAGGAGCGACATTAAAACTTCAAACGAACAGAAATTACTCCGTATATGAAAGGGGCTTTTCCTCCTCAACGCCCCGCTTTTTACGCTAAAGTTTGACTCTTTCTCTTAACTCTATATTTTAAAACAATAAAAAACTTTAGCGTAAAGAGCGGGGAGGAGGAAAAGCGTATATGAGGGGGCTCACCCCTCTTCGATGCTCACTCTTTACACTAAAGCTTAAATTGTGTCCCAATTCCCTAAGAATGACCCCTGAAACACAAAGGCCGTAGAATAAATAGTTGAAATTACTAGAAATACTTTAGCGTAAAGAGCAAGGTATTACGAGGAGGTAAACCCCTCATATGCGTAATAATTTCTGTTCGTTTTAAGTTTTAATGCTGCTCCTCAGTTTCAGTAGAAAAAACTTTTCATATTTATTTTTTCATTGTTTTGTTAAATAATGCTAGAAAATCCTGCGCCCCTTCCATTGAAAGTTTCTTCCCCCATGAGAAGTTCCTCCATGGAAAGATCCTCCCACGTAACCGCCCCCCTCAACTCTTCCCCCAAACTAAAAAAATACCCCTGAAAACGTCTGTACACTTCCCAGTAACCATTACTATATTATGAAAAGAGAAATCACCAATGCAACAGCACAAACACATAAAAAAAATATATACGTAACTTAAGAATTAACTTACGTAACAAACTTTTATATTCTTTAATTTTTATTATGTATATGAGGGGGTTTGTACCCTCGTTAATACCTCGTTCTTTACACTAAATCGTAAGTTTTGTCCCAGTTCTTTAACAATTACCCCTGAATCAGAAAGTCCGTAGAATAAATAGTTGAAATTACTAAAAATACTATAGCATAAAGAGCGAGGTATTTATCTCCTCCTAAATACCTCGCTTTTTATGATAAAGTTTTTCAGAACCCCTCATACGCGTAATAATCTCTGTTCGTTTTAAGTTTCAATGCTACTCTTTATTTTCAATTGAAAAAACTTTTCCATGTTTATTTTTTCATTGTTTTTTTTTATAGTAATTTTAGAAAATCCTACGCCCTTTTCTTTGAATTTCTGTTCTCCCATGACATATTTCTCCAAGGAAAGATCCTCTCACATAGCCCCCTTCCCTCAGCCCCACCCCCAAAACCAAAATAAATCCCCTGGAAACGACTGTACACTTCCCAATAACCATTATTATATTATGAAAAGAGAAATCACCAATGCAACAGCAAAACACATAAAAAAAAGGAGACAGAAGGAGAAAAGGAAGACTGTTTTTCTAAATTAGTGATTAATATAGACCAGCACTTGAATGAGGCCTTAACTCTACTCATCCAGACAATCACATAGGTCAAATAGCATAGCCATACACAATCAGCCGTAAAGAATAATTCATGGACAGGCAGTCATGTCGTCAATAAGTATAAGTCGTCATTTACCAAACAATATAAACAATAAAGACAAATAATTCAGAGGCAACAACCCAACACAAGGGCTCATCAGGAGAATACACTTGCCTATAGGGTCTCGCCACATTAAATTCTCTACCCAGTCAAGTGTTGTGGCTACCACATAATTTCCATGGCATCCCCGTGTCAGGTATCACCCCCAAAATGCATGCCTGTGAAAAAAAAACAACCAGCAAATTCAAAACAACCAAGTAACACCAAAATAAACTTATCCTCTTAATATATCCTCTTTTTAGCAACAATAGGTAAACTAAATATGATAAATTTTACCAAATCACAAATATTAACACATTGCAAAAAACCTGAATGAACTAAACAATTATAGAATTCATCTTTACCATGTGGCTATTTTTTAAAAAAATCCGCTCTATTAGAAACACAATTCAAAATAAATGGCGCTTCATCATCATTTCTCGAACCTCCGAAATTAGTTGAAAATTTCTTTAAGTATTTCCAGATAATTCTTTTGATATTTATTTAAAAGTTCGTTATAATGAAAGCTAAATTTTTTAAATTGCCAAGTTAATTTATTTGCAGAAAAACCTCTTGATATCAATTTTTGGCTCAAGATTTTACATCTATTTTTAAAATCAATATAATTACTACAAATCCTTGCATAACGAAGTAACTGTGAGAAAAACGCCGAATATGTGATATTTGAGTGTATATTACTTTCAGGGAATGGGAAACTAATCACTTCAAAATCAAAATCATCCGTTTTATTATACATTTTATAACTTAATTTATCATTATCACAAATATTAATATTTAAATCTAAGAAATGATCTTCCCGACCAGCGCCATGACTAGGTTCAAGAGTGAGCTTTGATGGATATATATTTTTAGAAATATCAATGAAATCCTTACAATTTAAGACCAAAATGTCATCTAAATATCTTTTATTATATGACAAAACATGTTTTAAATTATTTGGATTATTCTTATCCATCATATATTTATATTCTAGTTGACTTAAAAACAAGTCAGTTATAAATGGGCTGGCATTCCCCCCCCATGGGAATTCCCACGATTTGCTGTAAACACAGGTCAAAGTTTGTAACTTGCAGCCCCTCCCATGGGGACTGTGGGGGAGTGAGTCGTACCCAAAGACATAGTTATTAGGGTTTTCGACTATGGTGAATAAAATGGCTATCATAGAATTTTGACTCGGTGACTTTGGGAAAAAATGAGCGTGGGAGGGGGCCTAGGTGCCCTCCATTTTGACTCGGTGTCTTTGGGAAAAAATGAGTGTGGGAGGGGGCCTAGGTGCCCTCCAATTTTTGTGGTCACTTAAAAAGGGCACTAGAAGTTTTAATTTCCGTTAGAATGAGCCCTTTAGCGACATTCTAGGACCACTGAGTCGATACGACCACCCCTGGGGAAAAAAAACAAACAAAAAAACAAATAAACACGCATCCGTGATTTGTCTTCTGGCAAAAAATAAGAAACTCCACATTTTTGTAAATCGGGGCTTGAAGCTTCTACAATACGGTTATCGGATATGCTGAATCTTATGGTGTGATTTTCGTTAAGATCGTATGACTTTTAGGGGGTATTTCCCCCTATTTTCGAAAATGAGGTAAATTTTCTCAGGCTGGTAACTTCTGACGGGTAAGATTAATCTTGATGAAACTTATATATGTAAATTCAGCATTAAAATACGATTCTTTTGATGTCACTATTGGCATCAAAATTCCATTTTTAGAGTTTCGGTTACTATTGAGCCGGGTCGCTCTTTACTACAGTTCGTTACCACGAACTCTTTGAAAGAGCGACCGATTTATGTGGGAGCTACTTATAAAGAATTGCCTGAATTTGTAAAAGTAAAAATGTTTGCATAAAATTTCCACTTCTTTTCAACTAATTTTCCAATGGATTTCCAAGATACTTATAAATTTGAAAACGAATATAATTTTAAATTTGTTTATTTGAACTAAGTAAAATTAAAGTAGTTAGAGCTTTTATTCCTAAAACAAAGATTAATGAAAAACTGTTACAATTGAGACTAATTTATTCTATTTTGATAATCAATATTTTTTAATTAAAGATTTAAGCAGATTACTTGCATCTCAAGTAGCTAAAAATGGTTCTAAAATTCGTTTATGTACATTCTATGGAAGAATAATCTGATGAACAAGACACATTTGAATTAATTGTATCATGTATTTTTGTATTGTATAATGTAGAAAAAACTGTATATGATACAACTTTTGATACAACACAAAATAAATATAAATAATAAGAATATAAATAACAAAATAAATATGAATAATTAAGAATTTAATCAAAAGTATGGTCAAAAGACAATTAAAGTTGTAGAGCAAAAGTCATTTGCTTATGAATTTGAAGTCTGTTGTTGTTTTGATACAACACAAAATAAATATTACTTATACTCTGGTGAAGGTGCTAGAGGGATTTTGTAGCTAGCATAGTGGAAGTTTGTACAGAAATAGCCAGTGAATATGAAAAAGGACAGAGAGACCCTGACCCTGACATAGATACCCTGTCTTGGGTTATACCCAAGAACAAGTAAGAGCAAAATGGAACAATAAAAGTTATAAAAGCTTTCACATTAGTGAAACGGAAAAAATATAAAGTAATTCTCAAATATATCACTATCATATGACTGGTAATATACGTGGATTTACTCGTGCGAAGCATAATAGAAACTGTAGAATTCCTAGATATATCCCTATTGTAATGGGTAATCTCTCAAAATATGATTCTCATTTACTTCTTTGGTAATTAGTATCTGTTAAAAGTATTCTTAATTTAGTGGAGAGTTTATATCGTCCTATAAAGCAATAACTTTCAATGAGACCCAATATGAAATGATATTTATAGATTCTTTTTGTTTTGTGGTTTTACCGTTAGATAATTTTTCTGAAAATTTAGCTCAATGTGAATGAAAAGTAAATTACAACTGTTTAAGAAATAATTTTAAATATACTTCGGATGTAGTTAAAAATGCTGAAAAATTCAGAGAAATAATAAAAAAGGGATTTATCGCTATTAATATATAGATAGATATAAAAATTAAAAATGAGAGAAAATTATCTTCAATTCTCAAGTTTTATTTTAGATTAACAGGAAAAAATATTTCTGAAGAAGAATGTATAAAAGCAAAGTCTATTTGGAAATTATTTAAATGTAAAAAATATTCGATTACACTAAATTATACCTAGATCGTTATGTTTTAAATTTTATCAGATGTTGTTGAATATTTTAGAAATTTACGTTTAAATAATTATAAACTAGTTCTACTGCGCTTTTTCTCAGCACCAGGACTAACAGGAAGCTTTTCCTGTTTGAAAATTCAGACAACACCCATCTACGAAAAGCTAAGAAGCCGGGCTCTTAGCAAACTAAACACTCTAAAATATAGGTATCGGAAAAAATACAAATACGAAGAGATAAGAAACCTAGCACAGAAAACCTCGAAATAGTAAACTAAACATCTAAAATTATAGGTTTCAGACAACACACTTACGAAACTAACCCCATTGATTGATTGAAAGCCAAAAAATATGTAGCTCAGGAAAGTCGACATTAGCAAGCTAAGATTTCCAATCGTAAGTTTCGGACAAGGCAAGCCACGAAAAACCAGACTAAACATTCTAAATCGTGAATTTTAGACAAGTCAAACCATAGAAAATCAGACTAAACAGCCCGTATCATAAGTTTCAGGTAACACACTCCCATGAAAAACTAAAAAACCAAGCTCATAGCAAACTTAACACCTAAAATTACGATTTATAGAATCAAATCACAAGTTATAGAAAACACATCAAATCACAAGTTGCAGACAACACCCATATAATAAAGGCTCTTTTTGTTTGCTTGCTAAGCTTTAGTTTCCTATTTCGGGCTTTTCTATGGTAGACTTCTTAGCTTTTTGTAGGTGTTTGTTGTCTGAAACCTATTATTTGGGATATCTAGTTCATTAGGTATTTATTTTAACCAAAAGGACTGTCCCATAGAAAAGTGGTCTTTTCAGTCATTTTGTGGTCCAAAACAGCAATTCTAGTCAAAAGAAGTCCAAAAAATATCGTATGAAAATTCTGAGATGGAATCAGAAATGGTTTTGAATTATCAAAAAACTATACACATGTTTAGCCTCGACTTTTAGAAACAGTAATGCCGTATGGTAGAGCATTACTTTCTAAATGTGCAGATAGTCCTGCAAAATAACGGTCCTGCAAAATAACGGTCCTGCATAGACATTTATTTGAGCCAAAAAGACTGACCCACAGCATATACGCATGTGTGATATATTTCTTGCAAAAAATGGAAAATTATTTATTTTTGCGTATAGGAGCTTTATAAGACGTGAACAAAAGCTGAAACGTGAACAAAGTCACATATTGTCACAATTGTGTGAAACAAGCATTGTCTTGGACCAATGAAAGGTTGTGCTTTCATTAAAACACCTCACAAATAACCGAATGCAAAAAAAAAGAAAGAAATGTGTCGCTTTTTCTTGCAAGGTGCGTTTAATTGAGCAAGAGAAACCGTGAATTTTCATCGAAACATCTCAAAAATATCTTTTAGTATTTAATTAACCTCCCCCCTGGAGTTAATTACAGAATGTAAGGGTTCCCACCTTTCTTTAATTCATGGTTCTTTTGCTTATATCTTATCCTTTTTAAGCTTTTTACACTTTTTTTGTCTTTTAACGCCTTTTTTCAGTGTTTAAATAATGCTTTAAATCTGTTTCTAGAAGTAAAGTTTTTGCGTATGATAAAAGTTTCGTTATTCAGGATGAATCTTCAATATGCAATCATTTCTGTAATAAAATATATAAAGCCAATGCTAAGTAATATTTCGCTGAGTCACGTTAGAAAATTAACAACGCTCTAACGACCAGGTGCATCTAATAGAGAAAAAAAATTAACAGCATTGGGATACTTGTGTGTTATCATTTCCAAAGGGTTGGAAACGTGCGAACAATTTAATCGTTCGAGTAAGCGGGACAGGGGATTCTCCTTCTATGCAATATGTTATCATGTAGAAATTAACCCCCAAATCATAATATCAGAAAGATTTTCACAGTCCATCTATCTAGTGCTCCATTCCTTGGCATTCCAGTTCCTTTCGAATCCTATTGCGGGCAAAAAATTTAAAGGTTTTCTTAGAAAAATGTCTTGAAAGAACATGAAATAAAAAAAAAACACATCGAAAAAACGTGTAATACCGAAGACAAAGAAAAACCTTGAAAGAAAAAAATCTCTTAAAATATTATGCAACACCCACACGTAAATCGTCATTACATAACATCCCACATGCGTGTCCTCTTCACTTACAAGCGGGGAATCTTACTTACACGCAAGATTGCGTTATCATTAACATAAGTAAATGTTCCTCTACTACATAACAACCAAAGAGATCTTGAAAAAGATCTACAAGAAAAATGTCTTAAAAACGTCGTGAAACGTAATGAGGGAAAACGCCTTAAAATCGTCTTGAAATGTCTTGAAACATATTTAAAAAATCTTAAAGAAAAATGTCTTAAAAGACGTGTTAAAAACGTCTTGAAGAAAAATGTCTTTAAAAACATCTTGGAATGTCTTAAAACGTGTTGAAAAACATCTTGATGAAAATGTCTTATGAAACATCCCCACTTAAACTCTAACACGTCTTATCATGTAACAACTAAATGTGAACCTATTACGTTACAACCAAAATGTAAAAAAACCTATTGGTTAACAAACAGAGAATTCCTGAAGAAAACCCTCCCTATTACGTAAAAGACACCTGCATCTCTTAGAAAACATTCCCTATTACGTAACATGCACCTGTATCTTGAAATAGTTTTTTAAAAAAGTGTTGGGACAGGGATCTGAAGGTGGTTGTGTGTCACTAGATCCACAATGCTATCACTAATGTGGCTATATTAAATAGTAGAATATTCTTGGGAAAGAAGGACGGAAAAAGGAACAAAATGAAAACATTTAAATTAAAAAAGGATTGAAAGGCTGTTCTTCCTAAAAAGTTTAAAATAGTGATATGTTTTCTTAAAGAGAAAATTGCCAGAAGTATCAAGTAAAATTAGTTGGACTCGTTGCAACCATGACGAAAAGTCAACAAAGGACAAAAGTTTAAGATTACATAAGTTTGATTTTCAGATTACATACCATTCATTTTCTTGAGTCAAAGCGAAAAAGATCTAGGTGTACCGATTCTTGCGACAACGGCGAGTTCAAATCAGGGAAAAATTGCTTCTTCTGAGTGATAGCTCCATGGCTAAGAGCTATTGAGTTTTAGACCATCCTTTCTGCGAGACGCACTATTTCTGCTAGTACTGATACTAAGTATTTTTTTTGCGAAAGGTCTGGTACCCAAAGAACATCCAGTAAAATCCCAATTTCTTTTCCCAGCTTTTATTTTCACCTGTAGCCAGTATTTTTGTCTTTTAATTTTATATCCTTGCTTTTTGCATGTTTGAGTTAGTGAAAAAGTTGTTTGATCAGAAAAAGCTGCCCACTCATGTACCTTTCCACGCAAATGGGTGTACCTACGATATTTTTAGACATATTTCATTGAGAAGTGAAAATATGAATGAGTCTCTTCAAAGGAAAAGTTTTTTTTTTTACATGGAATGTAAACCAAAAAAATAAACTTAAAAAGGTTTTCTTGAATAATTAAAAAAAAGAGAAATCAAAAGTAGAAGAGAAGCAGGTCTGCTGTTTGTTTTGTTCACCTGTTCTGTTTCTGGTTTTTTCCTTTCCAACCCTTTAAATTTTTTTTCTATTTCTAAAAAAATGCCCATGCTTAGGTTTGTATAAAGTAAAATGTAACAAAGCTTGTGTGGTGATTTGAATTTTATTGATCTTTGGTTTTTGTTCATCTGTAAAAATTTGTTGGTAAAATCAATGAAAATTCATGTTTTTCCAAATTAGTGATCGAGTTTGTTAACTTTTTTTTAAGAACACTATTTAAAATACTTAAATATTTGGAGAAGAAAAATATGTCGTTCAATCCTAGCGGAAACTTGGTAAAACATGCAGATGAGCAATCCGATTTTACATTACAGCATACTTTTTTTTTACAGTGTATAATAAGGGAAACGGACGAGTACTTTATAATGAAGAAGGCCACAATGGCTATGGGAAAGACGAAAAAGGATTTTTTCGACTTCGAGAGACTGTAAAAGTTTCCTGTTTTCCATTCTGGATGATTCTCCATGCCTTAGATGTCACAACAGTTGATGTGCTTTTCTTGGACGTTGAAGGAGGAGAATTGAATATTTTGAAAACGATACCCTTCGCTAAATTAAGTATAAGTGCCATCTTAGTAGAATATGATGGAAGAAAAGATTATCTACAAAAAATAGAAAGTTTTCTTACTAATATAGGGTATGAGTTATTTAATCTATATTCAAATAGTTGGACGAATGGAGACGCTCTCTTTTTAAGAAGGACATTTCGTGATGAATATCGATATGAAACGGTTCATCAATATGATAAGAGGGTAGTTTTGAATATATCGGACGATAAAATCCGAGATATTATATTCCGGAATACGGATAGTGAGTCTTCGGTTAAAATGATGATTAATTTACGAAACTTAATATTATATCAGTGAGGTATTTTGAGTGAGGTATATATCAGTGAATAATATATCAGTGAATAATTCTTTTATAACAGTTTTGTATTATTTTTCTATTTGTCTCGTATTAGTAGAATTTTCTGTACCTGTGAATGACAAAAAGCTTAGGAGAAAATCTATTGTATCAATTATATCATTCCAGTGTTTCCCATACATTAAAGAAAGTTCTCGGAACATCATAAGAGTTCTTGTTTTTTGAAAAAAGGGCCGGTAAAATCACTGGGTTCATTCCAACGGTTGGTCCCAGATGCTTTTTGGAAACCGAATAAGATGCCATTCTCATTCGCTTTATGCTACCACTCCTAGTGAAAACCCAGTGGGCCTCACCAAACAGCCCAAGGTCAACGTAACTACGAAAGTTCATTCTTCATCGTAATCAATTCAGGACCTCCCTCTTTATGCCAACTGAAGAAGTTCCCATTTGCCTTAAATCTTTCCTTACGATGTCCTCTCACTCCATTCAAAAGAAAACCCACTTTAGTCCTAGTACGCTGGTGAACAAGGACAATTTCTGGCAATCTGTAATCCTTCAACCACAGAACATGTCCTAGCCATCTTAACCTTTCTTTCATTATAGGATTTGAAAGTGGAATCGAACCATATATTACTCTGGAGAACATCTAGTGAATCCTCCTCCGTTTTTTGGAGCGCCCATACTTAAGAACCATGCTTTACCACTATTATCCATATAGCTTCCAATATTCTAATCCTGATTCATAGACTTATTTTCCTATTCTTCCAAACTTTGTCATCTGTGGATATTCTACTTTTAACATCTTCATGCCACCAAGATGCCGTCTTCATGGCATCTTTACTAATAACACTACCTTGGTAAGTGAAGCTGTCCATTTGATATCTTTTCTTGTTATTCTTAACAATTATTCTTAAGAACAATATTCTTATGGAATTAGTCTTCTTATTGTTAATTTTGAAACATATTCTTGCACCCTGAATTCGTGAAACCTCTAAAAATCCATCCATTTCCTGAACAATTTCATTTAAGATGCTTAAACCATCCTCGTAATCTATGTCCAGGGACAGTTTACGTCCCTTATTGATTCCCTGTTCTCCCACTGAATTTGCTGGGCTCCTTTGAGTAATTTCCATGCAAATGATCCGTTTAAATAAGGATAGGACGCAACCCTGCTTGATTCCCGATTTAGTAAGAAACCAGCTACTAACATCATTCCATACTTTAACCATAGCAATATGATTCTCGCACATAGCGCTGAGATCACAATCCCAGGGATCACAATTGCGATACCTAAGTAAAGAGTGAAGTGGGACAATGCATTATTTTTTTCACCCAGGTACTTCGTATAGAACTAGTCGTTGTAAAGCATAGAAATGAGCTCATTCAATAGGAAATTTGAAGTTTCAGTGGCTTTTTAAGAGTCAAAAGTGATTGGAGGACAACCAGTGCCCCTCCCTCATGCCTATCGTTTCGGCACCCTAAACTTTCAAATATTCTTAGAAAGCCTTTAGGTTCAGCATTGCTAATAGATCCAGTAACTATGACTGTCGAGATGTCAACACCCCGGCCCCACAGCATTAGGCTAACAGTTTTAAGTTATGCGATTCACCGACTGTTTAAATGTAGTGTATGCTATCGTGGGCAAGTTTGAGCTTTAATTTCCAAAAAGATGAATGGCGTTCAGGTGGGCAACTCAGACGATGCTGAGGGTGTGTTGAGCAAAATTGAAACACTTCTAAAGGGAGAGCTTCTGGTGGTATTGCTGCTTATGTTGCATCAAATCTCAATTTTAATGTTTCCTGTTCTAACGATGGATTTTCAGCCATGCGAGTAGACGAGCGCGTAGAGATTTATGTGTATCTATCCACAGATTACAAAGATGAAGATCTGGGAATAAATACGTGTTGGCAGTTTGTAAGCTTAGCTCATGTCTTCGGACATGAAAATGAAAATCTTAAAATGAAATCTGTCCTTAAAATGAAAATCTGTTTTTTGATCGTTGGTGAATTTAATTATGATTCAAACTGTAGTTTGTCTTCAGCTTCTATCCGTGCTTCTTTACTATACGGAATTTTGGGTGCTGATTTATGATTTCAACAAAAATCCAACAGGTTCACTTAGATTTATTCTTCCTCTTGCTTGTCCAATCTTAACCACGCTGTGTCGTATAATCTTTACTTTCTAGGTATTTTCTAAATGTTTACTTTCGGATCACCTTCCTATTGTTTCTAGTTTCAAATGACAAACTTCTGAAGTTCAAATGATACGGGTTAACATCGGAATAGTCTGACCTGTCTTATAATCTGACCTGTGAACAACTGGACAATTTTAAGCCGGATTAGCTTTGAAAAGTAAAATCTTTTGATTTTTCAATAAACGAATCTGAAGTAGTAGGATCCATTTTGCTAGCGCTGTATAAAATTGACTGTGAATTATCCTGGGTGTTTGTATCAATTTACTTGTGTATAGATTTAAGGTATAGATTTATTTGAAAATTATAAGCATTATTAGATATCAAAATGATTAAGAAAAGTGGAAGGTGATCAAGGCCAAGTGAATTCGAAGATGCTAAAGGATCCACTGTATGAAATAATAATGTTTGAAGTTAGATAAAATCCTTGAAATAGTCGAAGAAACTGAAAATGATGTGTCAGAAATTAAAAGGGAAATTGGTGACATTAAGTCTGGCTTAGCGTCCCTAACATCACTTGTTGAAAATATAGGATTGACAAGGGAGATCCAAAATATGAATGCTCCAAACAGAAAATATCTAGATTAGGAAATATCAAAAATTGTGAAGAAGCCTTGGCTGGATGAATTAGCATCAAGAATCTTTGTGGTAGAAAACACGGATAGAAAAAGGTATATTTTTTAGTAGAACATTAAATATGAATTTAAATCAAGGGCCTAAGACCGTGTCGACATCCTTTTTTCCCATATTGAAATTAGTATTCAATTTGAGATACTTGAGTTTACCGATCGACTCATCAAAATTCAGCTCCAGGATAATAAGAAAACATTCTATGTCCTTCAAGGATATAAAAAACTGCATGAGAATCCATTCAGTAGATCAGGTGGATGTTGATCACTCAATAATTATTTAACAAACGATGGGACAAAAGGAGTCTTGGCATTCGCAGTTCCCAGAAAATAAAATAAAAAGAATTGAAAGAAAAGGAAATTTTTGCTCGGATTCCCCTAGTTGTCCCATCTATGTTATGCTTGATTGAGAATGAGCAAAAAGTGAAGCTTACATGGCATAATGTCTTGCAAGTAAGATGCGCAAGGAATGTATCAGAGGTAAACTTAAGCATTCGTTTAGTAATTTTGAGTGGATTTATGATTTATTTATGATCTCTCTTGACTAGATTTATGATTACATTTAAGTTGTAACCCAGCTCAGGGATCCGTGTTAAATTTTGCTTGCCTTTGGATGATGATAATGGTAATAGTTAAAATTAATAAGTCAATTTATTTTTTCCTTTTTTCTTATTTTCAAATTTTTTCTCTTTTTACAGAGTTTTCTCTTTTTCCATTCTTAAAATTATAAAAGTTATAAAAGGGTAATTAACCCCAAAAAATAAATGAGCTGAAATTAAAATAGGAGAAATAGATTGGCATGACGTATTAAGTATTGTAAACCTGAATCAGTCAACTGTCTTACTTTAAAGCAAGCTTCACCAAATATTTGACAAAGCAAGTCTCGTGGTTTTAAGAAAAAGTACTGATTTACCTTGTAAGCCATGGGATAGTAACCCAAAGCCTGTTAAAGAGTATGTAAAAAAATATATAATAGATTGTACAGGGTGAAGATCAGTATATAAATTAAATTAATATTGCAAATTTAAAAAAAAATATAGAAATCGGCTAACTCTTGCTCACCGAGAGGCAGAAATAAAAATATCAAAATGAATTTCGTAAATGCGATTCACCTCGGAAAACATCGAAAGTAATAAATGAAAAAATAACAATGTTAAAACGAGAAAAATTACATCTCACATTACAATTGACAAAGGAGTTAAATGGATCAGGGAGGGATGTCGAATGCATTTGCTGATCATTTTTGGAAAGTTGGAAATAATCTGGTTGATCAAATTTCCGATGGAACACATGATAATCGAAAAATTTAGCAGACAAAGTAGACAGGACTATGTTTATGTACACTATCCAATTCTTCGGGTACCAAAAGCTGTTGCTAGTTTGAAAATGGGTTTTCTACGGGATGTGATGGGATGCCGACTTCTCTGTTTTAAGATTTTGCTGCTGTAATTTCTCAGCTGCTTTTATATATTCGTAATTTGCATAAGCATAAAAATTATATAATATATTGCGTATATATATAAAATTAATATATTGCATAAAAAATGTATTTTATCATACTAAAAAAAGATGACAAAGATAAACCAAACAACTATTGGCCTATTACAATTTTATCACCTGTTTCTTGAAAAGGTATTAAAGAGTAGATGTACCTCATTTCGGATGAAAAATATTTTTTTTTCAAATTAGTTTGGTTTCTTGAGTTGTAGGTCAAAAGAGAAAGCCATGGCTGATTTACATAATTTCTTATCAAAGGCTTTGGATGATAATCATCATCTGGTGGCAATAATTTTTTTTACATGAAGAAAGCTTTTGACCCAATAGATCCCGCAATTTATCTTGATAAGTTGGAAAATACAGGACTTCGTGAAATAGCTCTTGAAATAATGAAATCGTATGACATGACATGACTTGACATGACAAATTTACTTGACGGCAGTAGGATGGGGTCGGCTGATTAGTTGGGCAAAACTGTTATAAAAATGGTTGGCTCTCTAGCTCTCTCGAAACGGTAGTTTAAGATCAGCTTGGCAGTTTTTAATTTATCAGTTTTCAATTTTCAGTCTGTCAAATTTTCAGTTTTCAGTGAAAACAGTAGAATAAAACAGAAACAAAAACCTTGAAAAAATAATACTTAATATTCAACAATACTGTTCGTTTCCATCTCATCATTTCACCGTTTCCTTCTTATAAGAATCATTTCACATTTTCCAACATTTTTAATTTTCCAACATTTTATTTACGGGTTTACTATAATTATTTCAAAGTTTTTAAGATACTAATTCAATAATTCCCTGTTCAATTTCAACAACTTTTATAATTCAAAATCTTAGAAAATTTCTGCTAAACAATACCTGTGAAATTTCTGCAAAATTCTTATACCTCTTAATTCATAAATATCTGCATAAGATAATAACCAGCCCCTTTGACTCGTTAAGACAAACTGACCCTTTTAATTGTAAATATTCAGTGGCAAAAATTCAACACAGAATGCACTACACTAAGTCTTTTAAAAATACAACACTAAAACGGCACTGGGAAAATTGGGAATCAAAGACAAATAAATTCTAAAATGGGTAAATCTATTATGCTGCTGTTAATAAGAAGCTAAGGGTATTGGGGCTAATAAATTAGGGAACGTTGAAATAATGCTGAAATAAATCGAAACACACTTTTTGCGTAAAGGTTGTCAAAACGATGCAACAGATATTTCTCAGGAATAGTTTATATCGTTAAGTTGAAACTTTCAGTGTGTTGAGGGTCTTGTAGAATAAAACAGATGGTGTTTTATGCTACTACTTCTACTACAACTGTTGATACTGCTGAGGGCAAGGACATTGAGATTAGGCTTTCAAAAATGTTTTGGGGGATTTTAAACTAAATGAAAACGAAATATGAGTATTTAGACTGTCAAGCCACTTAGCCTGTCCCCAGGTGGTGGATAGGGGGATGCCCTAACTATATGTAGGGTACCTCTATAGGAGGCAGACCCAATGGGGCTTTCTACCCTGGGACCCATAATAGAAACTGGGACACCCTTGCCAAGGAGTCGTAATTACAGGTAGAGGCGGAAGAAGGCTTTTTAAATAAAGAAGGTTCATCCGTTTATGCACTAGTTTCGTGAGTTACAAACCTTCTCCAAGTAATGGTTAGATTGCATGGAGACGCAGAACACCACTGATAGGAGGACAACTACGACATGGTGTAAAATATCAATCTATTCAGGTCATGTTCAGACCCTGTGGGTATACTCGATAGACAGTGGACCTTACAGTCAACTTCATTCCAACTTGAGAAGTCGTGCCCTTCGAGGAAATTATTGCCTAGTAAACGAAACAGTATTCAGACAGGATGCTGATTAATGGCTAATTACTCTTGACTTGATATATTTTGGCGGCTGTTTTTGGGTGGAGAGGTCTCTTCCTGGCTAATTTATTTACTATGTGCTGCCACCCCGTGGTAGCATACCCTTAATAGACATGAGTATATAATGATTAGGAGTTAATAAGTTTGAGATTGTCTGTGGAGGGTATCGACTTTTCGACTCTTGGATATCGACTCTTGGTAGAAGAGCATAGTTAATTGCTGAAAAATGTGGTTCGAAGAAGATGGGCCCAGGGCTGAAAAAACCTCCGTTCAATTAGACGTCCCAGTTCTTCTTGCTGTCTATTTTTAAGCCTGCTTAAGTGCTTTAGTGTAGACATGAGAAGATACATTTGTCCTACTCCTGTACTCTTTTCTAGGATCTTTGCTTTTTTAAGGCCAAAATAATTTTAATGATTTAAAAAATGTGAAAATTGCAACTTGGAATCATACGACAGCTAAGACTTCAGCTGCGATTTCAGATGCTTTGGACTGGATTTTTTAGTTGTTTCAGAAACCGATATCTTAGGGGTAGGAAGCATGAGATTACGTGATATAGAATATATTTTCCTAGTCTAAGGTTGCCCTCTTTCTAGGAACAGAAACTAAGTCTGATTGCTGCTTTGCGAAGAATTTTGGTAACCTATCCTTCTATACACCTCTTCTTAAGATTTTGATTTCTATTTATAATTTTCTTTAATGAAAGCTCTTAAGGACACAATCAATCAATTTGTAGCACTCTTAATGGAAACAATTCGTTCGAATCACTGCTCGAAATTTTGGTGAGAATTTGATTTTATTTTTAAATTTGATAAGAGTTACAAAGGAAAAGAAACTCTGTTGTATTTTGTGTTACTAGATAAACCTTCCCCGATGATTTTCTTCTGATTTGATTGTGGTGTGGTATGGTGTATGCTTGCAGTTCTAAGAAGGTTGTGTAAACTGCTCAAATATCGTCACCGAGAAAAAAAGGTTTATTGTAAAGCTTAGGGCTACTGAATATTGCTAATAGAACACGCTTGAGTAAATAGTTAAGGTTCAGTTCTGTGGTATTATAATCCTTATTCCAATTTATCAAATAAGATAATTTCTGCTAATTGGATTAGAAATGTGGCTACTACTATCACAAGTTTCGTTTAATCAGTCCCCTCATTTCAACTAGAATGCAAGAGTAAACTAAATACATTTAAGGTGATCTAAGATCTTGAAAAAATATCTATTGTATAGACAAAGAACCCTTGACTGAATTTTCCTAGACCGTGGGAAGAACGTAGAATTTTAGCTCGACTAAATGCACTTACCTTTTCCCTAGCCCCTCTGTGTAGACATCACGGCTACCTAGCTGCTTAGACAGCAGAAAAAGGATTTGGAAGTACAATAACGAGCAGGAAAAAGCACTTACCTTTTCCCTAGCCCCTCTGTGTAGACATCACGGCTACCTAGCTGCTTAGACAGCAGAAAAAGGATTTGGAGGTACAATAACGAGCAGGAAAAAGCACTTACCTTTTCCCTAGCCCCTCTGTGTAGACATCACGGCTACCTAGCTGCTTAGACAGCAGAAAAAGGATTTGGAGGTACAATAACGAGCAGGAAAAAGCACTTACCTTTTCCCTAGCCCCTCTGTGTAGACATCACGGCTACCTAGCTGCTTAGACAGTAGGAAAAGGATTTGGAGGTACAATAACGAGAAGGAAAAAGCACTTACCTTTTCCCTAGCCCCTCTGTGTAGACATCACGGCTACCTAGCTGCTTAGACAGCAGAACAAGGATTTGGAGGTACAATAATGAGCAGGAAAAAGATCCAGACCCAAGGAAGTGAATCCAGGAGGTAACAAAAGCTCAAAGTCCAAGGGAAATCCAGTTTATATGTGCAAGATATATTATAAATACAGGACCCAATTTCCAAGAGACACTAAGGTGAGAAAAGGGAAGGGTGTACAATTCTATTAGATTTCTATTCCTTGTTAAGAGTTACCTGTTAGGCTAACAACTGGTTGTTCTTAGTAATATAAGAAATTTTACACTTCCGGGAAGGAACTCACTAAAGTACTTAAGAAAGTGGTGATTCTTAAAATTAAGTAATTTTCGAATGGTACAGTTTTGACTGACCCGGTTTTAACTGATAAAAGTGATGAAAAAAATTAGAAAACCTACAAACAATCAAAGTAAAATCTGACAGAGACCTTGAGTTGTTTAAACGGCAACCACAGCCTTCTGCTGTGAAGAAAAAGAAGAAGCGGTTTATTCAATACAATACAATATAAAATGGAAATGCCATACATTCCCCCTCAAAAGACTTCATGGCCAGGGATTTTAGTGATCAGAATAGAGTTTAATGAAACACCTTAATAAAAAAGAATAACTTCCAAAGCTACTTTAAGTTATCCAGGAGACTCAATGCTCTAATAAACCTCAGTTTACGTATTTAATATATGCTACGCTTTACCCCCACCCCCCTAATGTGCAAATATATAGCCCGAATTTGTTTCTAACTATTACAGATTCGCGATTTCAAATATCCGATCAATGAAAACGGAAATGATTGCAATTTATACAAAAATATTTGGGCCGGAATAACTCCATAACGGTGAATATGCGGTAGTTTTGCAGGAGAGAAAATATTTTCCAAAAGACAAAATACATCTATTAAAAATAGTTTCATGACCCAAAACAATTGTTCAGGTAATATCAACATTGACCAATTTTTATTTTAACTTGACATTTAAAAAATGGAGACAAGGCAGGTGGTTGCAATAATTAATTAAAGATAGTTTACTTACCAAAGTTCCTTTGCTTTCTCATCTGGTCGCTTCACAAGACAACCCCAATTTCCTCTCGCTCCTATCTTTTATTTACTTAGCGCTCAGTTGTGGTTTGATCTGAGACTGGTTTTTCACACCCCCTCTCTAAATTTTAGCCAATCCCTAGCCTATTAATAACTTGTCTGAATTGGATTTTCCATTATTTATTAGGGTTCATATGTTTCAGTAGTTGCTATCCTTTAAAACTAAGACCTTTTACGATTTGTCATTTTATTAAAGCCGAAATAAGAAGCGAAGGTATTTTCAAGTTTAGCGTAACTTGAAATAGCTGGATTATTTCTGATTATTGGACCCAATTGAGTTACGAAAAAGAAGTAGATTTATTAAGCATAATAATAAGAGATTCTTACACTAGCGCTTTTAGGAAAACCCAAACATCTGAATTAGAAAGGTGATAAAAGTAAGTGTGATAATTATAGAGGCATTCATCTGGTTTCTCTAAGTGGTAAATTACTTAGTTTTTAGATTGAGAGATGCTATAGACAAAGTTCTCAGAGAGGAGAAGTTGGTTTTAGGCTGGGCAAAGGATGTGTCGAACAAATTCATACTCTTAGATTATTAACTGAGAAGTGCCTATGTCGTCAAATACCTTTTGTCCTCAGTTTTATTGATTATGATCAAGCGTTCGAATCAGCCTATGAAGCGTTCGAATGAGCTAAGCTTTAGTGAAGGTTTTATGCTTATATGGTATACCAGAAAAATACATTAAAGTGAATAGTACTATATGCAGAAAGAACACTCGAGCGTTTAATGTGGGGAATGAGGTCAGTAGCTGGTTTTGTGTTCAATGATGTGTAGAGTAGGGTTGTGTTCTATCCCCATTTAAATGGATCATTTTGACGAACTTTATCTTAAGGAGTACAGGAAAGGCAATGGTGGAACACGGAATCAAATGGAGATGGACATAGACTATGCTGATAATTTAAGGATTCTAGATGAAAGTGTGAGCAAAATGAATTAGCTTTTAGAGTTTTGTGAGTTCAGGGTGCTAAAATTGGTTTGAAGATTAATTTTAAGAAGACCGAGTCTATAAGGCTAAGAATAAGCGAAGATCAAAAGGAAACGAAAAAAGGATGAAAAAGTAGATGAAAAGTGACAATAGTTAACCAAGCTAAGTCTGCGTCCCAAGATTAGAATATTGGAAACAATGGCAATGAAATCAAACAATCAAATGGCAATCAATGGCAAACTGTGGCAATCAAACAAAAAAAAAAAACTCCAGGATTAACACAACCCACCAAAGATCGAAGGCAGCTGTTTTAAGTCATGCCACCCCTAGGGCATATAAGGTTTCAAACAGTTCGTGGTAACGAACTGTAGTAAGGAGCGACCCGGCTCAATAGTAACCAAAACTCTAAAAAATGGAATTTTGATACCAATAGCTACATCAAAAGAATCACATTTTAATGCTGATTTTAAATATATAAGTTTCATCAAGTTTAGTCTTACCCACCAAAAGTTACGAGCCTGAGAAAATTTGCGCTATTTTAGAAAATAGGGGAAAACACCCCCTAAAAGTCATAGAGTCTTAACGAAAATCACACCATCAGATTCAGCGCATCAGAGAACCCTACTGTAGAAGTTTCAAGCTCCAATCTACAAAAATGTGGAATATTGTATTTTTTGCCAGAAGGCATATCACGGATGCGTGTTTATTTGTTTTTTATTTGTTTTTTTTTCCAGTGGTGATCGTATTGATCCAGTTGTCCTAGAATGCTGCGAGAGGGCTCATTCATACGGAAATGAAAAGTTCTAGTGCCCTTTTTAAGTGACCAAAACAATTGGAGGGCACCTAGGCCCCCTCCCACGGTAAATTATTTTCCCAAAGTCAACGGATCAAAATTCTGAGATAGCCATTTTATTCAACGTAGTCGAAAAACCTTATAACTATGTCTTTGGGGACGACTTACTCCCCCACAGTCCCCATGGGAGGGGCTACAAGTTACAAACTTTGACCAGTGCTTACATATAGCAATGGTTATTGGGAAGTGTACAGGCGTTTTCAGGAGGATTTTTTTGGTTGGGGGAGGGGTTGAGAAGAGGGGGATATGCTGGGGGAACTTTCCATCGAGGAATTCGTCATGCGGAAGAAAATTTCCATGAAGGGCGCGCAGGATTTACTAGCATTACTTAAAAAAAAACAATGAAAAAATAAATATGAAAAAGTTTTTTCAGCTTTAAGTAAGGGGCAGCATTAAAACTTAAAACGAACAGAAATTATTACCCATATGAGGGGCTTACCTCCTCCTAATACCTCGCTCTTTACGCTAAAGTATTTTTTAGTAATTTCAACTATTTACTCTACGGCTTTTGTGATTCAGGAGTCATTCTTAATGAATTGGGACAAAATTTAAGCTTTAGTGTAAAGAGCGAGGTACTGACGAGGGGGCGAACCCCCTCATATATGCAATAAAAACATGAGAATACAAAAGTTCTTTACGTAAGCTAATTTATAAGTTACGTATATCTTTTACTAATAAAAAGACTCGTAAAAAATTAAAAGTTCTAGTTGCCTTTTTAATTAACCGAAAATCTGAGGGCAACTAGGCTTCCTCCACCGCTCTTTTTTCTCAAAATTATTCGATCAAAATTATGAGAAAGCCATTCAGCAAAAAAAAAAAAATTGCAAATTTCGTTTTAATTATTCCTCTGCAGAGAGCCAAAATCAAAACATGCATTGATTCAAAACGTTCAGAAATTAAATAAAAAAAAACAAGTTTTTTTAACTGAAAGTAATGAGTGACATTAAAACTTAAAACGAACAGAAATTATTTCGTATACGAAAGGTGCTATTTCCTCATCAACGCCCCGCTCTTTACACTAAAGTTTTTTACTGTTTTAAAAAGAAGAGTTGAGAGAAAGAATCAAACATTAGCGTAAAGAGCGGGGCGTTGATGAGGAAGCAGCCCCTTTCGTATACGAAGTAATTCCTGTTCGTTTTAAGTTTTAATGTCGCTCCTTACTTTAAGTTAAAAAAACTTGTTTTTTTATTTAATTTATGGAAGGAGGGATCCTATAATCTTCATTTATTTATGTTGAAAATCGAAAATTTTTGTACCGTTGTTAGAAATCTAAAATGACAGGAGGACAACAAGCCCCCCTCCCACCATGCCCTTTTTCCATCAATAGTTCCAATTAAAATTTTACCAGGAAGAAACTAGACTGTTCGAAATGGACCAAAAATAATATATCAAAAACTTTCGGATCAAGACAATCCTTCAAAGCCAAATAGCAGGTATTTTAATTTATTCCCTGGAGATATATAACGTTGTTACGGAAGGGGTGGTTGCATAAGCTTCAGAGCAAAATCATTTAATTTTGAATTGAAAGTTGTAGTTTTCTTCTCAAGAATGTACAGTGATCAAATAGCAACCACCACCCCACCCCCCTATAGCCTACCCTCTATTCCCCAAGCATATCCCATCAAAAGTTAAATAACAGCTATTTTGTTCTAAAACGTCTAAGGCTCAGAAAAAAAACTTTGGGGTTGACAACCCCCCCCCCATAGCCCAGGGGCAAGATGCATAAGTCATATACGCTGGGAGCATATAAGATCTTTGTAGAAGTAGTCCCAGCGCCGCAGAAACTTCGGAGAGGATTTATTTGAGTGCATATTGAAGGTTCTAGTTTCCTTTTCCAGAGTTGGAAGTGAATTTTGGATAGCTTGTTTGTTCAAAATAGTGTAAAGATCAGATAGTCAAAACTTTGGGGTCGATACAACACCCCAGAGCCCAGGTGCAAGTGTTGAAAAGGTGGTAATATGTACTTTAAAGGAAATTCAAATGATTAGAAATTGAAAGATATAGTTTCCTTTTTAACAGTCAGATGTGATCAGGGGCAACTATCTCCCCAAGTCCTTTTTTTCCAAATATATAATACCGAATTTTTGAGATAGCCGTTTTGTTCAAAACTGACCAAAGATCCTGTAGCAAAACCTTGGGGTCGACACACATCCCAAAGCCCTAGAGCAGGTGTTATCAATTACTCTTTAGGGGCATCAAAGGCCTGCACTGAAGGGATGATTGTTTGTAATGTATCGATCACCGCTGGTAACGCTGTTTGTACTGGTTACCTAAAGCCACCAGCACCGTGATCTACAACCCGGGTCACCAATAATGTCTCTAGCTATCTCTCTGGAGGGTAAACAGACTTCCTGTAGATATACTAATGACGGTATTTCTCGAGAACTCCTTTCCTACCCTGCCTGGGTCCAGGGAAAATAATCTTACACAGTTGTAGAAAATAACTCACTTTATTCTCCCAAAGGTCACTCTAACAAAACATACATGTATAAACTCTGAATACAGACTTTATAGTCTAGGAATGAGCAATAGAAACTCTGAAAACGGACTAAAACACAAATCACCGCTCTTATACAAAGAACTTTGTGTAGGAGCGGACCTAAGATTGACCAATCCTATAATGACCAAATTGACCAAAATCCTATATTTGGTCAATCCTATAAATGAAAGCTTCAAAGTCAATCACTTTTAGAACACCATTAACTATCAATGGCCATGACCAGGAAGACAGGAATAAAAGTCAGCCCAAAAGTTTATTATTGCAAGACCACTCATTTGATTGAAAATTGAAAGGTCTAGCCCTCAAGAGCTAAAGTCAAGAGTCAAAGTCAACAGAGGGTAGCTAGACCCGTTCACTACGCCCTCTTTTCTCGGAATGCTTCAGATCAAAATTTTGTGATAGCCATTGAGTTCAAAATAGTGCATAGATCAGATAGCAAAAATTGGGATCGAAAAAACCCCAGATCCTGGAGACAAGTGTTTTAAGCTATGGCTGGGGAAAAATAATGTTTTTCCGAAGCAGAGGTCGTATAAACTTCAGAAGGGGCTCAATGCAAATTTATATTTCCCTTTTTAAGAGTCAAATGTGAACCGAAGAAAGCTAGCCCTCCCCTGCCCCTTTTCCCCAAGTTTACCATATCAAATTTTTGATATAGCCATCCTGTTCAACATAGATCAAGGATAATATAGAAAGGACTTCAGAGTCCATACAAGCCCCCCCCTCCCTAGAGCCCAGGGCAGGTGTTGTAATTTATGCCTCTGGTGGTTATAAGACTTTCTGGAAAGGATGAGCGTATAAACTTCAGAGAAGGATAATTTGATTGGAAATTGAAAGCTATACTTCTCTTTTTAAGAGTCAAAAGACAACAGAGGGCAGTCCTGGCCTCGAAGCCTTCTTTTCAAAAATGCATCCGATCAAGATTTTTAGATGGCCATGTTGTTCAAAAAAACGATAAAACAAAACTTCGGTGTAAACAAAACTATTCAGAGCCCAGAGGCCATCGTTTTAAATTCATTCCTGGGGGCTTATAAGGTTTTGTTGAAGGGGCAGCTAGCCCATTATACACTCTGTTTCCCCAAATCACTCTGAACAAGATTTCGAGGTAGTCATTTGGCTCAAAGTAGTCCATCTATCCTATAGGAATGCCTTTGGTGGTCGCACAAACTTTTGAGGAGGCTCATTTGATTGGAAATTTAAAGTTGTAGTTCTCCAGTTTTGGAGTAAAAAGCGACAAGAGTGCAGTAGCCTCCCATCACCAACACCCTTTTCCCCAAAAAATATCTGACCAAAATTTTGAGATTAGCGTAGTGAAATACGCCCACTTCATCCTTTTGCCCCAAAATGTATCTGATAAAGATTTTGAGACAGCCATTGAGTTCAAAATGGTACTTAGGTCATATTAAAAAAAAAAAAAAATCAGGGTCGGCAAAACTCCCAGAGCCAGAGACAAGCGTTTCTAGTTATGCCTCTGGGGCATATAAGGTTTTGGTCGAGAGGGTAGTCGTATAAACTTCAAAAGGGGATCAAATGATTGGAAATTAAAAGCTATAGTTCCGTTCCTGAGAGTCAAAATGACTGGAGAGCAACTAGCTGCCCTATGCCCTTTCCCCCAAATGCATCCTGTTGAAAATACGAGATTGCCATCCACCAAAAATGGCAATTATGGTCCAGTGTCCCAAATTCAAAAACTAGGGATATTCAGCTACCAGAGCTTCTTAGAGAGTTGTTCAATAGCTCATTTGAAAGGTATTGCTCATACCTATATACTCATATTATTAAAAACAGCTTTTCTGGTGCCACTCTCTAAGAGGAAAAGCTTGGATGTATTAAACAGTACCATTGTAATAATTATGGTCCAAAACCTTTAACTGGAGGCTTACAAGAGCCCGTCCCGTATACTCCCCCTCTCAGCCCCATTAGTAAGTTTCATAAATCATCTGCTAACGAACAGGCTACTACAACATTAGCAGGATTAGTGTGTTACAATAATATCATAAAGAACACTTAACATAATAAATGTTTAGTGGCTCATTTGGAAGGAAATTAAATTTGCTTCTGTGATTTTTAAGTGACAAAATAAATTGGAGGACGTCTAGTTCCCCTCCTTCTGTGCCTCCAACCCCCAAAGTCGTCCGACAGAGATTTTGAGATAGAAATTTTTTTCAAAATAGTTCAAAGGTTCAATAAATAAGCTTTTTCTGATGAGCCTCCTTAGTCCCCAGGGAAAGGGCTGTACGCAGTATCTGTGGTATCGGTATCGGGGTACAGGTATTGTGCCTATTGGTATCAATCATCAAATTATCAAACAAGCATTTTGATTAAGGAGTCAACATTGAGAACGTAGCCGCGAAACAACAAACTAATCTACAACACCTTTCAAATTCTAACACAAGCTGTGATATCAGTAGCTTTCAATACGCAATTAAAACCATTTTAAAAAATTAGGCATAAAAATATATGAATGAATGAATGAATGAACTTTATTACCCGTTAAAGTATAAGAAGCACAAAGTTTTTACGGAGTATTATCAATAAACAAAAACATAAACGATAAACAGCGACGAAAAATTCAAACTAACAAAAGACAACATGGACTAATTAACCAGTATCAATATGGAAAAGAGGCTGCAGAGGGTCATAAACGTGAATAAAGTTGATAGTCTTTTTACATAAATCATCACTGGAAGACCGAATCCGAGAAGGCACATCAATTAAACCAAATCGAGCAATTATTTTTTTTTGTTTAGGTGCCATCTAGGAAGCCGGAGGAGGAATTTGCAATATCTGAAATAAGCCGTACGTAGAGTATGTTGATCTTTCTTACGAAACAGACGAGCCATGCCTGATAAAAACAAAAACACAGGGGCGCAATAAGTGTTGTGAATCATACACAAACCTTTGCGGTTGTAACGGCTTTTGTTTGGGGATATTTTTCCGTAAGCGACGCGTAGGTTTTTCACGGCTTGATTCACTAGGGATGAACAGGTAGTGGAAAGTGTTGGGCCGAAACACAGACCAAGCCAACTAACTAAAGAAGAACATGGTAGAACTGCAGTCCCAGCAACGAATGGAGCGACCACATAAAGGCTATTAAAACAAATAAACTCGCATTTAGACGCATTAATTGACAGTCCAATCTTAGATAGTTCATTGGTCAATATAGTAAAATTAGAAAACAATTCACGGCGTACAAACCAATATTACCGTAAAAAACAGAACTTCTAAGGGGACGCAGGCACGATGCAAGCACGCACTTGAATATACTAGGAGACAATACGGCACCTTGCCGAACTCCCTTATTAATTTTTACCGGGTCTGATATTCGGCCATTTCAGGTAACTTGAATATTAGACTTTGAATACCAAGAAGGCAATAAACTTAATACGGAAGGATTAACACCTGAAGACGAAAGGGAAAATGGAGCCTGAGAGTGCACAACATTGTCGAAAGCTCCAGAAATATCAACAGTAAGACAGTATAAAGACATTTTAGTTTTTAAGGCATCTTTCATGAGTCGGCTTAAAACATGATGTGCATGGGAGCAACCGAAACTTTTCCGAAAGCCAAATTGAAAAGGCGTAAAATCACAATTCGACTCAATGTCTGGTAGTAACAAATGTTCTAGCAACTTACTTAAAAAACACGATACTTTAATGGGACGCCTTGCCTCACTTTTGAATAGACGTTACACGGCCACAAAGGAAACTATCAGGAACAAGCGACTGTGCTAAGCAAGACTGGAAAAATATTCGTAAGTGGTTAAGTAGAGCGGGACAATCATAAGCGGAAAATCGGTAAGAAAGGCCGTCACCATAAATGCTATTTGAACGCTTAATTTTTCTTAAAGCCCGGCGAATTTCAGATATTGCTATAGGCTGGACGTGAGCCTGTAGGAGACGGTATGGTAAAAGTGGTTTAAGCAGCTTATAATAAAAAGACTGAAGAAAACTATTAGATACACTGAACACACGCTTATACTGATCAACAAAGTTAGCAAGCTGGAGACAAGATAGGGTAGATGGGGGACATTTCTCACTATTAATAACCTTATTCCAGGAGGCCTTATCGGTGGGGCCTGGCCATGCATTCAAGCGTGCTCTCTTCAAGCTAGCCTTATATTCAAGTTTACACTTTGTTTCACAGAGAAAGGACGATGGTCGGCCATATGATATCCACATACGTAGCCAAAATTTGGTTTTTTGCTTAGCACGTTTTACTTCAGGATCAACGTTTCGATTAGGCTTTCTTGTACCAATCCGAACTTTATTCAAAAGCAATGTAGCTTTGGACGCTGATTTAAGGCAATGGACAATTTGATAATAATAGCAATTTAGGTCAACTGACTTGAAGGCGAGAAAACTGACGTTTGCAGCAGGTGATATGGCACTTTTATGGTCGACAGTAAAGCAATTAGCGTAGCAAGGTATAGTGGGACATTAGAACGATCCCAGTTCAATATCGTATGCCACTTCGGCTGAGCCGAAAGTGTTTTGCCAGATAGCTCAAAGGACAAATTAAAGCTCAGAATAAGGTGATCGTCATCAATCTTCTCTTCATCCACCCTGACAATCGATGATATTAAGCTGGAACTGGAAGAGATTACATGATCCAGGTTCCATTTTGAACAGCCTCTGTTATGAATATATGTGAATGGGAGGCTCTTAACTGCGACGTGATATATGCTAGGAAGTGATTCTAGCAAGAGGATTGACCTATCGGAGGTACCAAGAATGTCACAGTTAAGGTCACCAGCTAAAACCCAATTTAGGTCTTTCAAACGTAGACTTTTGAGTAGAGACTTTAAACTGGAGCAACATTTAGCGAAAGATGTGAAAGATGCTATAGAACGTCGATCGCAAGATAAGTAAACGTTTTATAAAGGCAGTACTGTCACATTGAATCGCTAAGATATTATCATCGCAATGAATCACTGAGGGCTTTGATGGGGAACGGAAGAAAATTGCTAGGCCATCGGAAGGGTGGCCTCTAGTTTTCTTGGCCTCTTATGAAAAAAATGGTGGATAGAAGATCGCTTCAGGCTAGAAACGTTTAATTTGGTCAAAAGATGTTCTTGCAAGAACACTATGTCATGGACTAATAATTCATTAATTAACAAGTCTTTGTCTCTTCTGCCGTCAATATTGAGAGAAGCAAAACTTAAAATAGTGGCTTGGTTCATTTTTAAGCAGAGTTCAGAGCGCGTTTGATCACTGGGCAATTCATACTATGGGAAACATGAGCTTCGCCGCAGTTGGCACATTTCGGAGCCTCTAAGCAAGGATTGTCTTCTCTTCACTTTAGTATTGGAATGGCATCCAGAACATTTAGAGCACTTCATCTCATTCGGAGCACATGGGCAGTGAGCTAACGAATAATGGATACTTTGGCATTTAAGACACCGTCTGGGCAGTTCTTTGTATTCCGATATTTTAAAAGACTCGTAAACCAAGCGCAGACCTGTAGCGATGGCAGATTTTAGTGCAGCAGAATCAAGGAACTCTAAACGGAATGTATGAGAAGAGCCGATCCGGCTGGCCTCAACAAGACCAGGAATAGCGGAGATGAGTATACTGCTAGAAACACTATCGGGAAGTCCCCTAATTACTCCATGAGGTTTGCGATCAATAACTTTAGCAAGAATATTTGGATAGCTAGCAACAGCAGATGTGGCAAGAGAATTGGCGGAAACTTTATCCCGCGTAACAACAACCCATTTTTTCCTTGCCGGATCGGACTTTACCGACATAATTTCGTCATATCCGGCTAAAGAATCAAGCTTTTCCTTGCGAGAAACAGAGTCTCTTAGTTCTGGAGGCGGATATTTAAGAACGACGGCGTATGAAGGTTTTCGATTGGTACCCTTACTATCCGAGACCAACGAACTATTTATAGACGTTGCTGGACTATTGAGGTGAGCAAGCGAAAACAATGAAAAAATAGATTTGAAAAAGCTTTTTCAACTGGAAGTAAGGAGCAGCATTAAAACTTAAGACGAACAGAAATTATTACGCATATGAGGGGCTCACCTCCTCCTGATACCTCGCTCTTTACGCTAAAGTATTTTTGGTAATTTAAACTATTTATTCTACGGCTTTTGTGATTCAGGGGTCAATATTAATGAATTGGGACAAAATTTGAACTTTGGTGTAAAGAGCGAGGTACGGACGAGGGGATGAACCTCCTCATATATGCAATAAAAACGTGAGAACACAGAAGTTCGTTACGTAAGCTAATTTATAAGTTACGTATATCTTTTACTAATAAAAACATTCGTAAAACATTAAAAGTTCTAGTTGCCTTTTTAAGTAACCAAAAAATCGAAGGGTAACTAGGCTTCTTCCCCCGCTACTTTTTTTCTCGAAATCATTCGATCAAAACTATGAGAAAACCATTTAGCGAAAAAAAAATATGCAAATTTCGTTTTAATTATTCCTCTGCGGAGAGCCAAAATATAAACATACATTCATCCAAAAACGTTCAGAAATTAAATAAAAAAACAGGTTTTTTTTTAACTGAAAGCAAGGATCGACATTAAAACTTAAAAAGAACAGAAATTACTTCGTATATGAAAGGGGCTGCTTCCTCATCAACGCCCTGCTCTTTACGCTAAAGTTTTTTATTGTTTTAAAAAGTAGAGTTGAGAGAAAGAATCAAACTTTAGCGTAAAGAGCGGGGCGTTAACGAGGAAGCAGCCCCTTTCATATACGAAGTAATTTCTGTTCTTTTTAAGTTTTAATGTCGCTCCTTACTTTCAGTTAAAAAAAACTATTTTTTTTTTTATTTAATACACATTCTAAAGCGAGTATGTGGTCCTAATACCAATAAAATTGCTTCGCTTCGAACTTGTCAAAAAATTAATCATGAAATGTCCTTTCCAGATCCATAATGACAGTCAATCCTTGGAGGTAGTTCATTGGGTGGAAGGGATACCAAATTAAACGAAAAAGATTAAAAATTAAAAAATTAAACGAAAAGCAATTAAAAAAAAATTAAAAAAATAAACTAAAAATTAAAAATTAAAAAAAAGCAATGAAAAAAAATTAAACGAAAAGCAATACTCCTAAAATGCTTTATTTTTTCACTCTTATAAGTGTCCTTAAATAGTATGATTTTACTGTACCAAAACCCTTATATTGTTTTGTGTTTTCAGCACTAGTTTTCTATAATCTTACAAACATAGGGAAATATTACCATTTGGTTTAGCTGGACTGGTTTTATCGATATATGTTAGATAGGCTGTGAATTAATAATTTTTGATTGTTTTAAGTTTCAACTTCACGCTTTACTTCCCACAGAAAAACTTTGTAGTTTTAAAATTAATTCTTATGAAGGAGACTATTTTTGGTGCAGCAGAATTAATCCTTGGGCACTTAATCTAATATTACATTGAAAGTCTTGGTTCATCTGTTGATACATGTCTCAGCTAAATCGGATTCTTTTTATAGTTAGAGAGATATGAAGTGGGATTTTATCAAGGTTCAGTCAGATACAGACACTCCAACTAGCTCACAAGTGGTATACCAGAGTCTGAACAAAGCCTGACTGGAGAATTAGGTGGGCATCCATCACAAGTTTCAAATTTCATAACACCGTTTTCGCAATACCGATGGTTTTCAACTTGGTCTCCACAACCTCCTGGGTGACTTTTTTCATAGAAGTATGGCATCATAATTATTTAATTTGGGTGCCGTCACAAATGAGACTTCTTTGAGTCTTTAAATCTAAAAAATCTTCCAAGGTTGAGAAAAAAAAGGATTAAGATCCTCCAGAACCATTGCTGGCGCATAGGGCGTAGAATCAACGTTTCAGTTGCTGGGTGTTTTTACAGGAACAAGTAGCAAGCTTGTCGCCCAACCTTGCTACGGCGGGTATCGAACCCTGGGCCCCGTATTGCCAAGCAGAGCACCAATCCACTGTGCTACAACAGGTTAAGGTTGAGATAAGATACTTTATTAATCAAAGTAGCAAACGCCAGTGCGAGTACATCATGTAAAGTACAGTACAGTGCGTACAGTACGTCAATACGTACACATTACAAATACGTACAGTATGTCATGTGCGAGTACACAGTAAATTGAACAACATTCAATGCATAAAAATCAACATAATGACACTTGCAGGCCAATCCTTGAAATAAAACTACATCAAACATCGAAGTTTCATAGTGATTCTCGAGTCCATGCGGAGAACTTATCGACTGGAAACTCGACATGCACATCTAGTAACTCACAATCACAAATTTCAAACGGACCGAGTCACAACAGAAAATTCAAAAGCTTAACACTTAGTAACGGGAAACTCAATATACAACTTTGAAAACTCATTATGAAGAAATTTAGCCCTTTCAAATCAATACGGGCGACTCATCAATGAAAGCTTAGCATACACATTTGAAAATTCATTATGAAAAACTTTATCCTTTTCGAGTCGATACAGCCTCGGGTTCAGCAATGGAAAAAATCAGTCGTTCCATATGAAAACATGATATAGCAGATAAAGTATCATGCCAACCACATCTTAACTAAATCACAACCATAAAACCAGAGAGTAACACACCCAAACATATTAAAGAAATCAAATATACCAGAAAACACGAAAAAATAAAAGCAAGTGAACAAGATTTGAAAAACGAATGAAAATTTTTTTTTTAAATTATGAGCACTTCTTAAAAGTGGAAAATCCAACAACTTATTTACCAAAATTTAAAAAGTATGAACATATAACAACAAAAGTTGGCAATCTTAGCATCACACTAACGAAATTTGAAAAGAACTTTAATAAAAAAACAAAAATGAAAATTGTTAATTTTATAAATATATATATATATGTCAATATATACGTCAGGTCTTAGGAGAAATGGGATGATCGCAATGCAACAAATTCATCAGAGCTTATTGTGGCTCTAGCTACCAAAACACCATATTTAGGGTGGCTTCTTAGGATGGTTCAGCATTTGATGTTACTCATGTTTTTACTAGTACTGGATAATTGGGTGATTAGGTTACACACCTTGTGCTTTTGAACGTTTGTTTTGAATGAAGACCCTGGACGATATCCCTACAAAAAGGCATTTGACTGAATGCTCGTCTAACGTAGGATGTAAACAACGATCTAGGTAAACTTAACTTAATTACTAACTTAACTAAACTTAACTTAAACTAAACTTAACTTAACGAAACTAGGTAAATTTATTGGTCAATTCACTTGGAAGATCGGAATAATCTTCAGATAAAATTTGAAAAGACTTCTTATAGACACTAAATAAAGAACTGTCGCACTGTTTCCCTTTACTTGCTTCTCCGAAGATTATATCGAAGAATCGACATGCCGTAAGTTCTTTCAACTTTGCTACGCTTATCTCCTTATTCAATATAAAAACGCCATCTTTTGGGCGGTTAGGGAGGGTAAGTCCAGAAAAAAGTGAATAATCATATTGTTTTAGATACTTAATAATGGGGTGATTTTCATCAAAATGGCGAACCTCATTCCTAAAAAGCTCAACGACAATAATTTTAATTGTAACCTCTGAAAATGGAATAGTTTCAAGAACCAGTAATTCTGTTCCATGTGTGTCAAGAAAAAGCACATCTACATGATTCATGTTCATAAACTGAAAAATTTTCGGTAGTGGGTGGCAGACAACGGCAATCGGTTTCCAATGACGTCCCTTCTTTCTGGAGTACTCTAGAAAAGAAATTTTCAGTCAATTTCTCTGTTTAAAGATTGAAATCTACTTAATTTCCTTATAATTATATTTCTGATACTTACTCTAAATTTTTAATTTCTATTTATATTTTCCTACATATATGCTTTATATTCAATCTTTTTATCTTGAGTTATCTTTATTTTTTTTCTGTTTTTAATGGTTTTCTTTCTAGCTCTTATTATTTTGTCTTTTCTCTTTTTCGTGGACCTTATCTGATTCAATTTTTCTTTTTGCAGTTTAAAGGTTATAATTTATAATACTTATTCTAAATGTCTTGCTTTTCATTATTTTTGTTGCAATTTTTATTTGTTCCATTTTTTATTTCTCTTTTTACTTTTTCATTGTTTTTTCTTTACAGTTTAAAAGGTTATAATTTTTCGCACTTGTTCCACATTCCATATATTTGCTCCTTTGGTTCAACATCCCCCTCAGCATGCCCTGAAAGTTTCAACTTAATACTCTAAGCTGTTCCAAGGATTTAGCTGAACCTTCCTTTGGATTCCTTGCATCCCCATATTGTGTTTTGGTTCAATCTTAACATTCTCTGAAAGTTTCATCTTAATACTCATAGTGGTAGTTGTTGTCACAGTAAAATTAGTTGTAATTTTAGTAGTAATAGAAGTAGCAGTAGTAGAAATAGTATTTTTAGTATTAGTAACAGCTGTAGTAGTAGTTGTAGCATTAGGCAAATAGTGCCTTTTGGTTGGTTCAATATCCCCCGTTAAATTATCTGTATATTTCAAATTAATACCATAAACCATTCGTTGGATGCTGCTGATACTCCCTTTTTGCAAACTTCATGCACTGGGTGAGTTTTGACTTAGTTCAAAATCCTTCTCAGCATGCCATAGGAATTTTAACTTAATGCTATAAGCGTCTTGGTTAACAAAACATTCCCCTCAAGGTATCCTGACAGTATCAGACTAATGCTGATACGTACTTCGAAAAACGTAGATGCACATTGTTTGTTTTGTTCTAGTTCAACAACCTCTTCAACATAAAATACAATTTCAACTTTAAACCCTTGTACTTAGAAGAAGTACTAGACTAGCAGTATCTATAGTAGCAGTTATAGCTGTAGTAATAGTATTGGTAGCAGTTATAGCAGCATTAGTAGAATCATACACAGAATGTCTTATGTTTAGTTCAACAACCCATGCCCTGAAATATTCAACTTCATACCCTAAGTCATAATAATTGTTGTAGCAGTAAAACTAGTAAGACTGTAAGATGAAAACTAGTAAAACTACTGTAGTAGCATACACAAAGTGCCTTATTGATGACTCGACTACCTCCTCAATTGCTAATGCATCTTTTTAACTGCATACAAATAGTAGGCTTTGAATTAGAGCAAAATCTCCCTAAGTATTCCCAGATAGTTTCACCTTATAGCTGTGGCAATAGCTGTCTTAGTAGTAGCACTAGTAGTAGTGTGCATAAGGTGCCTTTGTTTAGCTCACCATCCTGCTCAAGATGGCGTGAAGGTTTCAACTTGATGCTCTAAGCCATTCCTGAACCAATAAGATACACCCTTTTGATTGGCGACTTACAAATTGTGTATTTTCCTTTAGAACACGCTTCCCGAAATATTCCCTTCCTCTCAACATCCTTAGCGCCAGTGGTAGTGGCAGCAATGGTAATAGTAGTAGCGACATGCACACGGCACCATTTGGCTAATTCATGATTCCCCTAAAAATGCCCTTAAAGCTTCAACTTAAAAAGCTTTAATTTGAAAGCTTCAACTTAAAAAGTATCAAACTTCAACCCACAAGCAATTCTTTTTTCTTTTACGTCCCCCAATGATTCCCCGGGAGTCTCACTTTAACGTCTGAAGCCTCGCTAGTAGTATTAGTCGTAGCAGTAATAAATAAATAACTTTATTCCTCACGCCTCTCAATACAAAATTTCTATACAGCTGACACCTTTTTAAAAGAAAAATGTTATGGCAGGGCGAAGAGCGGATCGACTGCGGCATGATTTCCATTTAAAGTAGTAGCGTTAGTAGCAATAGTATCACACATTGCTTCTTGTTCTGTTCGAAATCTCCTTCAACATGTCTTAGAGATTTCAACATAATACACTAAGCCATTATTAAGATATTGCTGTTACGCCTTTTTGACAGCCTGTAGGCACATATTGTTTTGATTTGCTCTAACATTCCAATAAACTTTCCTTAACTGTTTCACCTTAATAACCTTAGTCTCAGTAGTAATAGTCATTGTAGTAGTAATAATAGTAGTAACAGTAGTAGTAGTATCAGTAGAATGCACGTAAAGCCTGTCGTTAGCTCAACATACCCCTCAGCATGCCCAAAAGTTGTCAACTTAGTGCTTTAAGCTATTCTTGAGATGCTGGTATGTCCTTTTGAAAACCTGCCGTCTCATAGTATCTTTTGATTTAGCTCAAAATCTCCCTAATTATATTCAAGAAATTTCACCTTAGCACTAATCTTTAAACTAACCCTTAATAGAAGTAGTAGACTGCCACTAGAAGGAAAAATAATAACAAGTACATATTTGCTTTTGGTTAGTACAGCATCCCCTCAGTACTTGTGAAAATTTCATCTTAATATCATTTGCCCCAGAGGTAGCAGTAATCATAGTTATAGTAGTAGTAATGTTCACGCAGTGCCTTTTGGTTAGTTCATTATACTCCTCAACAACCACAAATAGTTTAACTCAATGACCTAAGCTGTTCCTTGGATATTTCTAATACACCCTTTTAAAAACTTACATGCAAGTAATTTTATTACCCTTACCTTTATAGAAGTATTTGTTGTAGTAGTTGTAGCAGTAGGTGTAGTAGTAGTAGTAGTAGAATTCGTGGGAGTAGCAAGCACATTGTGATATTTGTTTAGTTCAACATCCTCCTCAACAGAAGTTTCAACCTAATACTCTAAGCCGTTCCTAAGATATTGGTGATAAGACATTGGTGATGAAATACTGCATGCCCATAATTTGTTTGACTTAGTTCAGATTCCCTCTCATTGATTCCTGAGATTTTTACCTTAATACTCTTAACCTTAATAATAGGAGTAGTAGTAGTGGCTGTAGTAGTATGCATAGAATGCACCTTGATAAGTTGAGCACCCCCTTCTTATTGTTCTAGAAGTTTCAACTTAAATCTCTAAGTTGCTCTTGACATATTGCTGATGTATCGTTTTACACTTCGTATACCTACAGGATGCTGATTATGTTCAACATCCCCTTAACATTTCCTGCAATTCTGATCTTAATGCCCTCAGCCTTAGCAGTAGTAGCCTAGTAGCTGTGCCATTAGTAAAGGTAGTAACTGCAGAACTAGTACTAGTAGTATACACATAGTGCCTTTTGATAGGTTCAATATCCCGTGTAAGTTTCAATATAATGCTCTAAGCCGTTCCTAAGACATCACCAATAGGCCTTTTTGACAAACTGGACGAAAAAAGTCTATTCTGATTTAGTTCAACTTCTCCCTCAATATTTGCTGAAACTTTCACCTCTATACTCTTAGCTTTAGCAGTAGTAGTTGTAGTAATAGTAATAGCAGTAGCCGCAGTAGTATTCATATAATACCCCTTAGCATATTGAATCCTCCGTTTCATCATACCCAGAAACTTTCAACTTAATAACCTAGGCCACTCCTGAAATATTGCCGATGCTCATTTTTGACAGCCTACATGAACATAGAGTGTATTCATTTAGTTCAATATCCCCTAAACATTCCCTATGATTTTCACCTTAATACCTTTAGCCTTAGTATTAGTATTAGAAGTAGCACTAGCAACAATGGGAGCTGTAGAAGTAGTAGCAGTCGTATTCACATTGTGGTAGAGCTGGAATTACATGTTTGACACTACTAGGCCCCAGTGTTTTGGCACTCCTAGGCCCAAGCAAGTTTTCAGTAAGACAGAGATTTACAAGGAAGTCCCTGAAATTTTGGGGATAGTGGGAGCCCTGAATAGAAGGCAATTGATCGGTGATGAGCCAAAAGTAATGCAAGAGCGAGGTGATACTGAGCTCTCAGCTGCCAATCTTGGGGAGATCTGACAGTTTATAGGTGGCTACGTGATTCCTGTGTTGTTTTAAATTTACTTTTTTGTGAACAGGCATCATAGCAGCAAAGCACTCTTGGCACTTTGACAATAAATCACATTAGTCCAATTTTATTAAGAAAAAACTCGCTCGGTATTGTTTTTGTGCCCCTCTGTGTTGTACGCCCCTTTTCTAGGGTCTATAGGGCCTATGAATCCTGGCCTACAACGTGGCTTTTGGTTAGCTCAACATCTCCTCAATATGCCCAGTAAGTTTCAACTTACTCTAAGCAGCTCCCATTATATTGTGGATGCACCTTTTTTTACAAAGTGTATGCATCTAGTGTCTTTTGATTTGCTTCAACTTCCCCCTAAGCATTTTCTGAAAATTTCAAATTACTACCCTTAGCCTTAGTAATAGTCACAATAGAAGCAGTAGCCGTAGCATTGATGGCACATATATTGTTTTTTGATAAATTGATTTTCTGCTCATTATTCCGCGAAAGGTCCGAAGTAATACCTTAAGCGATTCCCGAGATATGCTTTTTAGAGAACCTGCGTGCACGTAGTGCGTTTAAATTGGTTCAACACCCCCCTAGATGTTTCTTAAAAATTTCATCTTAGTACCTTAGACTTTTTAGACACCAGGGATCAAACATGCCCCTTTTCGCAATAACGAAGGGTATATGTAAACTGTGGGCGAACATGGCTTACATTTCTACCCCTAAGGGTTTGGGGGCCTTGTCATCCCCAAAAGCATAGTTACAGTAACTAAACTAACCCAGATGATTCCTTAATTGTTATTAGATGTATTTAGGGAAAAAAGGGACACATGAGGGGAGGGGTTGCGTACCCTCCAATCACTTTTTACTCTTACAAAGGTTACTGAGACTTTTAATCTTCAGTCGAATAAATTCCCTTTTTAGTTTCCATGACCACTTCCATACGAAATGCCCTGGTAAAAAAGGTCAAACAGTTCGTGGTAGACAAAGGTCAAACAGTTCGTGGTAGACAACTGTAAGTTATAAGCGAATCGGTCAGTGTATACAACCCTCTCTTTATGCTAAAGTTCGACTTTTTGTCGCAATTCTCTATGAAAGACTGCTCAGGCTTAATGGCCGTCAAATTTGAATGAGAAGTGTTTTTAACGAACTCTAAGACTGTAGCGTAAGGAGCAATGTATGATGAATCAGCCGCGCCCCTCAAATACCGAGTAATTTCTTTTCGCTTTAAGTTCTAATTTTGCTCCTTTCTTTCAGTTGAGCAGATTTTGCTCTCTACCTGGGCACCGCAATGCGCTACCTTGGAATTTTAACAACTTTTTTAATTATGTAAATTTGAATTAATTATGCGCGTTTTATTTAATAAGATATTAGAGAAAACAGACAGGAACAAAAAACACTAAAGCTGTTCAGTAGGAAAGTCTAAGGGGAACTTCTACCATTTAAATACTAATATATCATTACATATTATATCATTACTGGCCGACTAAACTCAGTGTGCCTTTCAGTTTCAAACAGTTCGTGGTAACGAACTGTAGTAAGGAGCGACCCAGCTCAATAGTAACTGAAACTCTAAAAAATGGAATTTTGATACCAATAGCTACATCAAAAGAATCGCATTTTAATGCTGATTTTAAATATATAAGTTTCATCAAGATCAGTCATACCCATCAAAAGTTACGAGCCTGAGAAAATTTGCCTCATTTTAGAAAATGGGGGGAAATGCCCCCTAAAATTCATACAATCTTAACGAAAATCACATCATCAGATTCAGCGCATTAGAAAACTTAACTGAGAAGTTTCAAGCTCCTATCTACAATTAAATAAAAAAAAAACTAGTTTTTTTTCAACTGAAAGTAAGGAGCGACATTAAAACTTAAAACGAACAGAAATTACTCCGTATATGAAATGGGTTGTCCCCTCCGCAATCCCTCGCTCTTTACTCTAAAGTTTTTAATTGTTTTAAAAAGTAGAATTTTGGCAAAGAGTCAAACTTTAGCGTAAAGAGCGAGGGATTGCGGAGGGGACAACCCATTTCATATACCGAGTAATTTCTGTTCGTTTTAATTTTTGATGTCGCTCCTTACTTTCAGTTAAAAAAACTAGTTTTTTTTATTTAATTTCTGAACGTTTTGAATTAATGCATGTTTGATTTTGGCTCTCCGTACATAAATTATTAAAATGAAATTTGCATAATAATTCTTTTTTTGGCTAAATGGCTTTCTCTCAGTTTTGATCAGACGATTTTGAGAAATAAGGGGTGGGGGTGGGGAAGAAGGTCTAGTTGCCTTTCAATTTTTCGGTTACTTGAAAAGGCAACTAGAACTTTTAATTTTTAATGAACGTTTTTATTAGTAAAAAATAAAACTAACTTAAGAATTAATTTACGTAACAAACTTTTATATTCTTATATTTTTGATTATATAAATGATGGGGTTTGTCCACCCGTTAATACCTCGCTCTTCACACTAAATCTTAAGTTTTTTCCCAATTATTTAAGAATGACCCCTGAATCAGAAAGGCCGTAGAATAAATAGTTGAAATTACTAAAAATAATTTAACATAAAGAGCGAAGTATTTATCTCGTCCTAAATACCTCGCTCTTTATGCTAAAGTGTTTTTAGAACCCCTTATATGCGTAATAATCTCTATTCGTTTTAAGTTTTAATGCTACTCCTTGCTTTCAATTGAAAAAAACTTTTTCATGTTTATATTTTCATTTTTTTTTAATAGTAATGCTAGAAAATCCTGCACCCTTTTCATTGAATTTCTCTTCCCCCATGAAATATACCTCCAAGGAAAGATCCTCCCACATAGCCCCCTCCCCTTAACCCCACACCCAAACCAAAACATCCCACTGAAAACGTCGGTACACTTCCCAATAACCATTACTGTATGTAAACATTGGTCAAAGTTTGTAACTTGCAGCCTCACCCCAGGGACTGTGGGGGAGTAAATCATCCCCAAATACATAGTTATTATGGTTTTCGAATATGTGGAACAAAATGGCTATCTCAAAATTTTGATCCGTTGACTTTGGGAAAAGAATGAGCGTGGGAGGTGGCCTAAGTGCCCTCCAATTTTTTTGGTCAGTTAAAAATGGCACTAGAACTTTTCATTTCCGTTAGAATGAGCCCTCTTGCAACACTCTAGGACCACTTGGTCGATACGATGACCCCTGGGAAAAAAAAACAGAACAAACACGCACCCGTGATCTGTCTTCTGGCAATAAATACGAAATTCCATATTTTTGTAGATTGGACCTTGAAATTTTTTCTATAGGGTTCTCTGATACACTGAATGCGATGGTGTGATTTTCGTTGAGATCCTATAACTTTTAGAGGGTGTTTCCCCCTATTTTCCAAAATAAGGCAAATTTTCTCAGGCTCTTAACTTTTGATGACAAACTTATATATTTAAAATCAGCATAAAATCCGATTCTTTTGATATATCTTTTAGCATCGAAGTTCCTTTTTTTAGAGTTTCGTTTACTATTGAGCCGGGTCGTTCCTTACTACAGTCCGTTACCACGAACTGTTTGAAAATTTGGAATTTCGCATTTTTTGCGAGAAGACAGATCACGGATGCGTGTTTATTTGTTTGATTTTTTGTTTGTTGTTTTTTCCCCAGGCGTGATCGTATCGACTCAGTGGTCCTAGAATGTCGCGAGAGGTCTCATTCTAAAGGAAATTAAAAGTTCCACTGCCCTTTTTAAGTGACGAAAAAAATTAGAAGGCCCCTAGGCCCCCTCCCACGCTCAGTTTTTTCCCCAAAGTCACCGGATCAAAATTCTGAGATAGCAATTTTATTCACCATGGTCGAAAAACCTTTTAACTATGTTTTTAGGGACGACTTACTCCCCCGCAGTCCCCGTGGGAGGGGCTGCAAGTTACAAACTTTGGCCTGTATTTACATATAGTAATGATTACTGGGAAGTGCACAGACGTTTACAGGGGGATTTTTTTGGTTTAGGGGGATAGTTGAGGGGGGGGGGAGTTACGTGGGAGGATATTTCCATGGAGGAACTTCTCAGGGGGAAGAGAATTTCAATAAGGGAGCGCAGGATCTTTTAGCATTATTTGAGAAAAAACATTGAAAAGTAAATATGAAAAGTTTTTTCTACTGAAAGTAAGGAGCAGCATCAAAACTTAAAACGAACTTAAATAGTTAATTTCAACTATTTATTCTACGGCCTTTGTGATTCAGAGGTCATTCTTAAGGAATTGGGACACAATTTAAGCTTTAGTGTAAACAGCGAGGTATTTAACTATTTTAAATATTTAAGTTAATTACTTAAATAACTTAAATAGTTAATTTCAACTATTTATTCTACGGCCTTTGTGATTCAGAGGTCATTCTTAAAGATTTGGGACACAATTTAAGCTTTAGTGTAAAGAGTGAGGTATCGACGAGGGTTGAACCCCCTCATATACGCTTTAAAAACATACGAATATACAAGTTCGTTCAGTAAGTTAATTCGTAAGCTACGTATATTTTTTACCAATGAAAACGTTTGTAAAAAATTAAAAGTTCTAGTTGCTTTTTTAAGTAATCAAAAAATTGGAGGGCAACTTGGCCTCCTCCCAAATTTTCTCAAAGTCTCAAAGTTATTTTTTCTCAAAGTCTTATGATTAATTACAAATAATTAATATGCAAAGTTTCTTTTAATTATTTATGTGCGGAGAGCCAAGATCAAGACATGTATTAATTCAAAAACGTCCAGAAATTAGAGAGAAAAAAACAACTTTTTTTTAAATGAAAGTAAGGAGCAACATTAAAACTTAAAACGAACAGAAATTACTCCGTATATGAAAGGGGCTTTTACTCCTCAATGCCCCGCTCTTTACGCTAAAGTTTTTTACTGTTTTAAAAATAGAGCCAAGAGAAAGAGTCAAACATTAGCGTAAAGAACGGGGCGTTGAGGAGGAAAAGCCCCTTTCATATACGGAGTAATTTCTGTTCGTTTTAAGTTTTAATGTTGCTCCTTACTTTCATTTAAAAAAACTAGTTTTTTTTAATTTAATAATAATAATGACCCAGTTTACTAAGTCCAACATTAGCGCAATGATAACAATAATAATCTCATTATTTTGTTTAGTAGCATACCCTCATCCAACCTTAAACTGAATGTTTTAGTAAATAACATGAAATGGGTGAAATGAATTGAAGCTATGAAGCAGATCTTGATAAATATTATTAAGATACAGGGAGCCTTAAAATATTAATGTCTTGTTCAGAATTGAAATGTCGGAGACCAGCTTTCTGTTGCGATTTAAAGTACCAAGTTGAAGTACCAAGGGCACTCAAATAAAAGAATAATTTTTGTCCCCTGACCCATTATAGGTCTTTTCATTACCTGAAAACGTCAATTTTCTCATTTTTCTTTTGGTTGTTTCAGAACTATGAATATTCTTCCGTAGTTCCACACTTCCAACAATGTTACCACAGTGAAATAAATAAGAAGGACAACTTGGTTAAGTTTGACAATGCTGTTCGTCCGTAAAAATTCGATCAGCTACACCTTCAAATGACAGCTGCAGCTTCTAGCTAGCTATGAAGCTGCAATAACAGCATAAGCAGCTTCTTACGCTATTATGTGCCAAATGTGTTTTACTAATAGTTCCCACTGCTGCGTCAATCCCGACACGATTTTTTTCTGGCGGAACAGACGTACGACAGAATCGGATGGAGGTTCACAAAGAAACGCAGACTTTTGCGTCGCTGCGGCAAACTCTAGAAGAATTCAAATCAGGATCTCAAACTCGGGATCCTTCGTAATCACATCAAATCGTTGGTTATGATTTTTTTTTCTTTTTTTTTTTAATCACAACAACGCATGCGATTTGTCGTATGAGTTGAAATTATTCAACATATCTGACATTGCAGCAAAACAGTGCGTCGTTTGTCGCACGATTTGTGTCACTTGTCACATGTCGCAGGATTTTGCGCGAAATCGCAGCAGTGGGAACCAGGGGTTACCAGTTTATGCTTATTTTATGCTCACCTTTCATTTTTGTTTTACTTTAGCACCTACAAAAGCCGCATAACGGCAAATGTAGGTCTCCTTTTTTTAATCGAAAGTTTGATTCCTGATTTTCTCTAATCAGATGTATGTATATACATCTTAAAAATTTAAGATGTATATAAAGATGTAAATATAACTATAAAGATGTATATATAACTAGGCTGTTAGACCGTGGTACCCAAGAGGGCTTGAAAAATATTGACTATTTTGAAACTATTACAGATTGGATTGTTTTTTATACATAATAGGGGCAACATAAATTTTACCTTTAACCCTGGCTTAGCTCTCGTTAGTCTAATATAAGGAGGTAGTGTTAAGGAAAAAAAGCCTTTAGATAGTAATTTAGCAATAACTACTTTTAAATTCTTAGTTTGTCAGATATGAAATCATGTATTGAAGGTTTACGTGAAAGATTTGTTTATAGCAAATGACTGCCCTGGGATTAAAAAAAGTGTTAATTTGTTTAATAAGGTTTCTGATGGATAACGTTTCTGATGGTTTCTGATTCGAAGACCACACTGCCTTTCCATGACGAAAGTAAAACAGTTAAAAAAAGGGATGAAACCTTTTTATTGACAGTGAACAGATATAAAATTTAACTGGATATTTCGAACACATATACAGTGTTCATCATCAGCAGTAAAACTAAAAGACATGAATAAAACCAAACAAAATTTATACCTAATAAACTAATTACATATAGTTTATTGCTCTTATTTTTTTCAATGCAACAGCGGAAGCGAGTCTCTTTGACCTTTTCGGTTCCGGTTCATTAGATTTATCTGACATACTAGGTGGACAGAGGTCATAGCTTTTAGATGAGGTGATATTTACTTTATTTGAACTCAGTAAATTATCAAATTGAATTCAATCCAAATTCACCCGTATCTCTGTTTATGGATTTATTCTTGAATAAGATTTTTTTTTCCAGTTGAATTTTATATCTGTTCACTGTCACTAAAAAGGTTTCATCCCTATTTTGAACTGTTTTACTTTCGTCAAGGTTTCTGATGGGCTCGAGTCATGAATATCCAACACTGACGGTAACAAGCTCTTTTTATACTTACTGCTAATACTCTCTGTAGTGTTGGATGTGCTTAAACATGCGTTTATCAGCGTTGCGTTTCTCTTTTTATTTTTTAACTCGTCAAAATAAAATGGATCTGGCTCGACCAGTATACCATCCCATTTTTGGAAAGTATCCAAAAATAACGATTGAGAATAAAACTCGCCATCTGCTGCATATGCTTCAATGTAGGTCCGTTTGCTTTGTGTCTGAAAAAAAAAAAAAAAAAAAACAACAAAGAATCCATTTTAATATGTTGTTCAGAATTACAGGAGCAACTGTCGACTTAGTACGAACAGCAGGCACCTTCGCATTGGTGCCTCGAGACCCTGCAATCCTATGTTCCAGATAATTCTGGGGCACTTTTTATTAGAATTATCTGGGGACCTTTTATTATTACTTCACTCCCCCTGAAATAAATCATTGTGTATATGTTTACATAGAAACACAGTAATCCAGGGGGTGGCGAAGGGTTCCGGCCCCCTCCGAAGTCCTAAATTTTTCCAAATTTTTGGCTATTTCCTATTCAAACTATCAATTAAAGTTGTATTGTCATCCCCCCACTACCTCTATTCGAAGAAATCCTGAGTATACCCTGCTGAGTACAGAGCAGTTCAATGTACCAGATAAAACAGTTCGGTAAACAGACATCGTAAAACAATAATAAACTTGCAATAGCAGCTGAACCTACAAGCGATTTAATTCAACGCACACACCCAAAAATGGAAAAAAAAAATCCAACTCGACTAAGACAGCTCAATACAAACAATTCAACAAAAACTTTTAGAGGCCAGGTCATACGGATTTTTTTCCGTTACTAAACTACAGTGGCTACAGGAATCTCCTCTGGGAATGGGGGAAAGACCTCTGAGTCTCTCCGTAAAAATAAGTCCATTCTAGTTATATTTCGGATTTTCGGCCGTAATAGCCGCGGGGTTTGCACGCTAGACTTGAAATCTCTGTCCGTATGGGAAGGGGTTCAAATCCCGGTCTTGCTGATTATTTAGTTTTGAAACGGGGTCAACACTGTGACTGTGTAAGCTTAGCCAGAGTCAACCCAGCTCTGAATGGGTACGTGAGAGAATCTGGGGGAAAACACGAGAAGCGTCAAATGATATGACGATCATTCATCAGCGTCTCCAAACAATCGGCCTCGAAGCTAAAATTAAATATATAATTAATCAAGTTCTAGAAAACGATTAGCTTATTATCCAAGAACTTTGGTATACAATTTAAATTATCAAAAAAAATGAAGTTAGCTTAGTTTTCAGCAAATAAACTGTTTTCCAAAAAAAAGAAATTCAATTTATATAAAAAAGATAAAACTATACATAAATGTATTCTTCAACTTCTATTAGCACATCAATCTATAGGGCTATCAAAGACGTAAGGGATGAATCTAAATCAGTTGCGTTTATTTGAAAAAAAAAATTAATTCAACATAATTCGTACTATACTCCTTGGGGCGAGAGCCAGTAAAAGAAAATATAAAAAAAAAATCAGTTTTATTACTATAAATAATATATTAGTATTCTATGTATAATATGTTTTAAGTTTATAAACACAAAATGGTAATAATACTGCTACTACTACTAACAACTCACTGCAGCACCAAGCCAGTTGAGACCAACACAGTTGCCCAAGTTCGGTACAAAAAAAAGATAGCTTAAGCCTGCTAACAGAGATTTATCTACAGTATGAGACTCAAGACCCTTAACTTCAGCCTTGCTGTGCTGTAGATTTACGTATTTTGAATATTTTGCTTCGGTAAACCCTAGTTTGTGAAGGTCATCAATAGTCAGTACCCTATAGAGGGAGAAGGGATATGGACAGATGGTCGAAAGAAAACTTCTTGGGGTATAATTTAGGCTCAGGATCAATTCCCGAAAAATCATTCACCCTAACTATTTTCTAAAATAGTGAAAAGTCGGTCTGATGGAAATTTATCCTGATTTTAAATCACTTTTTAGGGATAGACTATACGACGTTCCGTGTAATGTTGAATAGTCTGCATTTACTCTGTACATTTGCAGCCTTTGCGTGCAAATGTGTATAGTTAGGTGAATGACTTTACTAGTAATTCTATAGTATAGTTAAGGGATAAATCAACGACTTTACTCTCTACCCATACGCAAGGGTGGCATTTGGTCTCCTCATTATTCTTTATATGTAAATTATTATTTGCCTCTTTTTATCGACCCCAGGCCCCCCTACAAAGGTGACCTTTCCCTTTCATGCAGAAAAATCTCTGTTTAGGTGATTGCTTGACTTTCTTTGCGTTAGCAAATTGGGTGGCACTGCCATAAATCGTGTCTAGAACTTAGAAAGCTGTAGGCTCCTAAGGAAACCAAGAAATAAAAGTTTAAATAGGAATATTTTCTAAAGCAAAAAAATAATATATTTTGGTTGTTTTTTTTTTCACTTGGCTTATTTTGTTTTAGGCAATCGTGCAGAAATGTGGGGTTTTATAGACTGAGTTTTTCGACATTTACATGCTTGGACTATGGCATTTACGTGCCAAGGATGAACAATGATAATAAAGTGTTTCTCCCATAAAATTTATTCCCTCTTTTGGGGGAGGATTTATTTGGGAGGGGGGATTTATTCCAATCTTTTGGAAATTTAAATTCTGGTAATACCATAGTTTTAAAGTTTCAAACGAAAGACGAATAATATTATATAATTACATATCTGAGATTGCACTGCAACCATCTACTGAATTACGTTTGAAACTTGCTTTCCATAGAAAATAGAAAACATATTGTAAATGGTTGCAAATTGCTGAAAAAACGAGCGATTATCCTATTTTACTTTATTTTTTGTAAGCTTAGATTTTTCTCTAAAAGAAAGTTTGAATAATATCGCAAAACTGGCTTGGTAAATGGACAAATCTGAAACTAAAGAATCCAAATACAGAATTATCTTACCCTTTCGGTGGAAGCCATTGCTACAATCCTTTCATAAGATTACGTGTTCCGAAAATACATGAACCATATAGTACCATATAGTGAAAATAAAATCTGATGGTTTAAATAGGCTAAAGTAAAACAGTTCGAAATAGGGATGAAACCTTTTTATTGACAGTGAATAGATATAAAATTATTTAACTGGATATTTCGAACACATATACAGTGTTCATCATTAGCAGTAAAACTAAAAGACATGAATAAAAATAAACAAAATTTATCCCTAATGAACTAATTACATATAGTTTATTGCTAATATTTTTTTCAATGCAACAGCTGAGGTAAATCTCTTTGACCTTTTCGGTTCCGGTTCATTAGAGTTATCTGACATATTACGTGGACAGAGGTCATAGCTCTTAGGTGAGGTGATATTTACTTTATTTGATCTCAGTAAATTATCATAAATTGAGTTCAATCCAAATTCACCTGTATCTCTGCTTATGGAATTATTCTTGAATAATTTTTTTTTAATTTCGATTGTTTCCCTGAAAATTTGCTTTAAACCTTGGTCCCTAGAAATCAAAGAAACATTTTCAAACGAAATAAAATGATTTGGAAATTAAATATATATTCCGAGAGGGCCGACGTGAAATCTGCAGGTTTGGTATTTTGCTTTAAAGACGATGAAATAGAATTATGATGTTGTAGTAATCTCATTTTTAAATTCTGGCTAGTACGTACCACATAAGAGCTTCCATAAGTACATGGGATTTTATAAACCCCACTTTGTTGCTCTACGGAAGTCCGATCCTTTCCAGAATTAAAAAAAAAAACTAGCCAAAGTATTACTACCTCTTAAAGCTACCTTTAAGCCATTATTTTGTAAAATTCTTTTAATTTTTCACTCAAACCTGGACATATGGTAGACAACAAAAAATATCTTTCTTTTCTGTTGTTTCCAGAATATCGTCGGAAAATTCTAGAAATTTTTTCCTTCTTTTCGAAAAAGTCTGGTCAATTAACCAACCCGGATAATGATTACTTATTAAAAATCTCTTCTAACAACAATAATTCCTCCTCAACGAATTTTGGAGAACAAATTCTAAAAATGCGGTCAGTTAAGGATATGATTAAACCAATTTTTACTTGGCGAGCAAGACCGGAGAAAAACGACAAAAAGCTGTTATTGTTTGTAGGTTTTCTGTAAATCTTAAAATCCAGACTATTTTCATTTTTTAAAAGAAGGACATCCAGAAAAGGAAGTTTATTATCCTCTTCTAATTCTATTAGAAATTAAGTATTAGAAATTAAGATGTTCTAAAAAACTTTTTAATTCCTCCACCCCATAATTCCACACTGAAATTATGTCATCCATATATCTCCCCCAAAATTTATGTTTTAAAAAGTATGAATCTAACACTATTGTTTCAACATTTTCTACAAAACAATTTGCTAATAAAGGACTTAAAGGGGCCCCCATGGGTAAACCATTTACTTGTTCGAAAAAAAACCCCTCTGAATTGAAAAAAATAAGAGAATATGTTGCACAACCTAACTAAATTCATAATTACACCGACTTCCAAAACTGTTTCACCATTAATTAAGTCCAAATTTCTTAGTATCTTTCTTTCAAGAAGAATTTCTGCGGCTTTTACATCAATACTCGTATACATTGACACTATGTCGAAACTTGAAATTATAGAATTTGAAGAAATCTCCACTTCTTTTAGTTTTTTACAAGTTCTGACGAATTCTTAATGTAAGAAATTTGTGTAGACATGAGTGGTTTACACAATGACACTAGCCACTTACTCAGAGCACTTGTTGGCGACTTTGTACTCGCAGCAATTGGTCGTAATGGCAGATTTGGCTTATGGATCTTTGGAAGTCCATATAATTTAGGGCATAAAGAACCTCTTGGTTAGAATTTGTAGAAAAGTTGAGGTGTACTCTTCCCTTCTTTCTTCAAACTCTTTAACTCGTTCTTAAACTTCTTTGTGTATGAGTCCGTCGGGTCAAAAGAAAGTTTTTTGTATGTTTTTTCATCTTTCAGTAAAGCGTTTAATTTTGAATCGCAGTCCTTGGTATCCATTACCAGTAAAGTATTACCCTTGTTTGCTTTTGTAATAATAATAGATTCATCCCGTCTTAAATTATTAAGAATCTTTATGTCTTTGATAGAATTGTTAGGGATTTCTGGTTTTAAAGCAAACTCTGACAGGGGTTCAACTGTAGAAGCTCTTACTAGGCTAACATCTTTGATTAGGATGGGGTTTCTATGTAAAGATGTTTCTATTGAAGAGATAATTTCTTCTACTGGGACTTTATTAGTTTTAAAACAAAATTTTGGACCTTTTTCTAATACGGTCTTTTCCTGGAACGTTAAGGTCCTTCATGAAAAATTAATTACACCTGGTCCAAGAGTTGACGAAGGTATTACGGCTTTATTTTCATATAATTTTGAAAACTTTTTGAGTAATCTTTCTCTGGAAAGGTGAAAGTCATGATTGAAATGATTTCTTGCTGTTTGTTGAATAAAACAAAAATCACTTGCACTCACCTTTTTTGATATAATATTTTCCAGGAAAAGTTTATCTTTCACTAATAAAGCTCTTTTTCTCCTTTTATATTTAATCAGATGATTTAAAGTCTTGAATTGTAGACCTCGTTCGAACTTTTTCCCTTTAAAAGTGCCTAAATGTAGATTGAATTTTATTAAAGGTGGCAAAATCATTTTCTTCTTACATTGATGAAGAAAATCTTGTTGATTTATAACGTTTGCGTGTCTCTTATGGGTGTTAATATATTTAGACACCTCCTTGGTCACATTGTCCCCATATACTCGACGTAGATAACTCCGAAGACCGCACTGCCTTTCCATGACGAAAGTAAAACAGTTCAAAATAGGGATGAAACCTTTTTATTGACAGTGAATAGATATAAAATTATTTAACTGGATATTTCGAACACATATACAGTGTTCATCATCAGCAGTAAAACTAAAAGACATGAATAAAAATAAAAAAAATTTATACCTACTATACTAATTACATATAGTTTATTGCTCTTATTATTTTCAATGCAACAGCTGAGGCAAATCTCTTTGACCTTTTCGGTTCCGGTTCATTAGAATTATCTGACATATTACGTGGACAGAGGTCATAGCTCTTAGGTGAGGTGATATTTACTTTATTTGACCTAAGTAAATTATCATAAATTGAGTTCAATCCAAATTCACCTGTATCTCTGCTTATGTAATTATTCTTGAATAAAAATTTTTTAATTTCGATTGTTTCCCTGAAAATTTGCTTTAAACCTTGCTCCCTAGAAATCAAAGAAACATTTTCAAACAAAATAAAATGATTTGGAAAATTAAAGATATGTTCCGAGAGGGCCGACATGAAAGCTGCAGGTTTGGTATTTTGCTTTAAAGACGATGAAATAGAATTATGATGTTGTAGCAATCTCATTTTTAAATTCTGGTTAGTACGTCCCACATAAGAGCTTCCATAAGTACATGGGATTTTATAAGCCCCACTTTGTTGCTCTACAGAAGTCCGATCCTTTCCAGAATTTAAAAACTAGCCAAAGTATTACTACCTCTTAAAGCTACCTTTAAGCCATTATTTTGTAAAATTCTTTTGAGTTTTTCACTCAAACGGGGGGGCCCCAAGCCCCCCCACGCGTAAGTCGTTACGCGCCATATTAGTTGTTTCCCTGTGTCCCACCTGTGAATATAGATATATATATATATATATATATATATATATATATATATATATATATATATATATATATATATATATATATATATATATATATATATATATATATATATATATATATATATATATATATATATATATACATATATATATATATATATATATATATATATATATATATATATATATATATATATATATATATATATATATATATATATATATATATATATATATATATATATATATTTTAACTGCGTAAAACTTGCGAATATACAGCATTCTTCGCTGTCCCATTGTCTGTACATACAAATAGATTGTAAGGTTTACCGACTCTTGAACATGCAACATATAATTGCCCATGGAAAAACAATCCGTATTCAGATCTATACCTCATTATTCTAATGATTGCCCTTGAGCTTTGTTGATGACGATTGCTAATCAAACATTCCCTGTGTCCCCATCGTCATTTATATATCACCCTGTGCCCCCCGGCGTCCCCGTTGTATTTTTGTCCCTGTGTCCCAGTCGTCATTTATAGTCGACAAACATGACGTCAGTCGACACACACGTCCCAGTCGTCATTTGTGTCCCGGTGTCCCTGTCTGTAATTTTTCTTTGAGTGTCCCGGTCGTCATTTATATTCCCTGTGTCCCGGTCTGTATATACATTCGTTTTTGAATTGGTATATGATGAAATAAATTTTTTGTTTTTTCCTTTTTTTCTTTTTAGTTTTTTTTGGTTTTTAACTATTTTTTAGCTTTTTAGTTTTTCTTATTTTTTCTTTTTAGTTTTTTTTGTAGTTTTAACCTTTTTTAGTTTTTTTTATTTTTATTTTTTTTAGTTTTCTTTTTCTCCTTTTTTTTCAGTTTTTTTCCTTTTTTTAGTTTTTTTTTCTTTTTCAGTTTTTAATTTTTTTTATTAGTTTTTAGTTTTTTTGCTGTTTTTACCCTTTTTTAGTTTTTTTTTCTTTTTTAGTTTTTAGTTTTTTACCTTTTTTTAGTTTTTTTTAGTTTTTTTTTCTTTTTTAGTTTTTTTTTTCTTTTGTATTAATGCTAAAGCCAAGGTTCAAACCTGGAACCTCTCGGACCTAGAACCTGGAACATAACGCTTTACCAGCTCAGCTACTTTGGCTTGAATACATTTACCTTTTTTAGTTTTTTTTATTTTAATTTTTTTTTTAGTTTTCTTTTTCCCTTTATTTGTCAGTTTTTTTCCTTTTATTAGTTTTTTTTCTTTTTCAGTTTTTAGCGTGATTCTAGCCCTATGACAACACTATACTGAATCACCGACTTCGGAGCATCCTCAAATGCTGGAATTGAACTTATCTTAGGAAGTCTCACTAAACTTGACTTCAAAATTATTTTAATTGGTTTGAATACACATAGCCAGGATTTTTTTTTGGGAGGGGGGAAATAAAAAAGATTAATTTTAACAAGAAGTGCTTAGAAATTAAAACTTAGAATTTCAGGGGGTGAGCCTAGAACCTCACCTATATAGGTTTTCGCTTGTATGCGACTGACCAAAAAATAATTACCCTTACCTTCTTATCATTGAGAGAATTAGTTTCTATAAGAAGCACTGCATCAATCCAGGCGGCTCCAGTATTCTGCTTGAAAAAATCAGTATCCGAAACTAGTAATTCCTTATTAATGAGCAATTTATTTGCCCTTTCCTCCAGTCTCACGACATTCCTTTTTAGATTAATAACCTCAACTTTCTCTTTTGCACACTCAAAGGGTTTATCGATGCCCTTTGCAATAATAATCCATAATATGCTGAAGACAATACAAATAGATAGAGCATGTTTTCTTAAGCTCGTAGTTCGGGCTCTTAACATAACTTTAAAAGTTGTATAGCATATAAATTGAAATATTCTTCAAAAGAATATTTTTTAGTTTAGTCCATCAGGGACGACTAAACTAAAACCAGTTTAACTTCATTTCTATTATGGTACTCAACGCAAAGTAATATGGTTGAACTGCAAATGTATGCAAATTATAAATAGTATTCGATTTGCCTTGGACAGGTGACAGCTTTTGCAAAAATGTGTTAAAAAATTTTGGCTGTTGACCTGGTATCAATTAAATCTCAGCCAATTCTGTTCAAGAACTTATTTTCAACCGCGTACAATAAAAATGCACCAGTGAATCTGTTACAGGGTGGGGGGTTCCTAAATAGGAGAAAGCAAAAACAAAAAAATGGAAGAGAAAGCAAAAATAGAGAAATGAAAGTATAAGTTAAAGAAATGGTTCCAAATATTCAGATATTTGAAATCTTTGTAAAAGCTTTGCGAGCCTGATTTCCAGCAAAGATGTATTTCGAGTCTAAAGAGCATTGGTCAACAAAAATTATTTATAGAATCTTTAGCTTAAAACCAAGGCCAATTGAAATTTTTGGTTAAAATGTTCCAATAGAACAAAAATGAACTTGATATCCTTGACACAAAAGCCAGGTTGTGACGTAGATCAAATAAGTTTATGTTTTTTCTAGTATTTGTTCAGTCTAGTAAAATTTGCACATTTTGTTCACTTTTTTTTGTAGTCTGCGAGTTAGTGGCAACCCTGACCATTGGCCGTCAAGATTCTCTGGTCATATATGAATGCGCAAAAAACAAAAACAGAGTACCCTTGAAGTCCACAGACGCTTTAAAACAAATCTATATTAGAAAATATAAGGCTCCTCTGAAAGTACTTAGTAACTTAAGATTTAATTTTTTAGTTTCTACAAAAATGTTAAGCCGTGACGTAATTCTCTTCGTAATTCTCGTTCAATTTTTTCGGTGTTCCTTTAGCCTACAGAATTTTAGAAGTTTCATGCACCTGTTTTTGTTATCTACAAGTTAGTGGCAACCCAGACCATGGGCCACCAAGACACTTAGCTCATATATTGATGGACTAAAAAGATACGCAGCTACTCATTAAGTGCACATAAACTTTGAAATGATGCAACCATTTTCTGTCAATTTTATTCTATTAGATTTTATACTAGGCATTAGAAGTTTCTAGCAGTGAGGCCAAGAAGGCTTTAAAAGGGGCCCTATACCTTCGAATCCCGATCTGGACACTTTAAAAAAAAAAACTTGTTCAAGATGTAGGTGTATAATACGTAATAGGTTTTTTTTACTTATGTTGAGGGTGACAAAATCTTGCATGACTTGTTAGATTTTTTGGAAATAACATTACCTCACATGACTTGTTCCTTCAAGGGCCCGTGGGGAATCCCATTTTGTAACAAAGCACGGCACACACTTGGATGCTACGTAATGATGACGCCTACGTGGGTGTTACATAATGGAAGCGCACATGGGGGTGTTACATAATAGCGGTGTACATATGAATGTTACGTAATGACGGCTTACGCGTGGGATGTTGTATAATGAGGGTGCATACGTGGGGTATTACGTGATTGCAGCTTACACTCGGTTGTGACGTAATAGTAGTACATATGTGACTATTATGTAATGAAGGGGCAAAATTGGGATGTTACGTAATGACGATGAACACGTGGAATGTTACATAATCCTTTAAGAGATTCCATTTTCTTTCAAGACGTTTTTTCTCAGGGGGCCTTTATAATACAAAGATTTTTGTCCGCTTTAGGATTCGAAATTGATCTCTCCCAATGGTACCGTGCGCTGGACACCTGGACCAAGAAAGAGTTTCAAAAAATCTTTGAATTGCGTGTTTCTTGTGTCTGGAATAATTAACGAGCGGGGAAGATTACTGAAAATCGGTTACAGTTGACGTACACATGCTTGTTACACTGTTATTAACTTAAATTTTGGTATTAGCAAATTCACATTTTGAATAAGCCTTAAGTATTACGCTTTGTGCAGCAAAAGTCTCATTACTTACACTAGTAATAATAAGAAAAAATGTCAACTTCACGCTACATTTTCTCGCTAGTAAATGAAACACGGTAACAAAGAATGAAGAGACACTTCCTAGACAGATTAGCCTAGGTATTGAATCACTGAAATGATACATAGCATTGGTTTTTGATATTTCATTACGTAAATGGTTACGCAATAAAGATTTATTCTGGAACAAGAAATCTAAGAGACACAGATTTTTTGTACATACATGTCTTATTAATAAAAAAAAACATAATAAATTCATGACATAAGAGAAAAAAGCAATTAGAACTCAACAAACGGGAAAACAAAACGAGAAAAAACTAAGGATATAAGCCAATAAAAGTGAATTAATTTAAGGTGGGGACCCTGGCAACGAATACCAGGAGGAGAGGACGGTTGTTGTCAGAGGTAAATTTGAGCCATATTAACGGATATTTCTGGGAGGTTTTACTGAAAAAGCTTCGTTTCTTTTATACAAGACAATGGATCCCTAGTTGACAAGCACACATTTGAATAATATTTTCTTCTTATTTCGCATAATATCGTTAGAGGAAAATTTAAGCCGGATTAAGAGATATTTTCGAGGGCTTTTAATGAAAATGCCCAGCTTCTTTGACTAGGTGTTAGATTTCAGTTCCCCTCCATTAAAAATTCTTTTAACACTTTCTACCTTAAATTTCAAAGCACCCCCCCCCCCACAAAAAAAAGCAATGCACGCCACCGTGGCAAAATATGCAGGGTAAGCAACACCTTACCAGGTTGTCCACACCTCCCCGAATTTGTATGTTTGAACATTGTGCGATGCAATAGAAGGTCTACCCTGTTTTGTCTCACTTCTGAAGAACTGATTTTCGATTGGAGGGGAGTGGGGGCTAGTTTACTTTGAGCTATGTACTAAGGAGAAGGGGGCAAACTTTTTCCCCGGTCTTCATAAGATAATGGAAGGTATAATTGTTGTTTTTTTATGTCGGTCGTCAGAGACACTCTGATGCTCGCCAAGATAATATTAATCTCCAGAAGCACGTTACAAGCTCCAGTAGAAATGAATTCACTTTTTATATCAAGTAAAAAAAAATAATAATAAAATAACAAATAAATCATTAAGCCTCAAAAAAACAAATACGCCTCACATAAAATGGTCACTGTAAAACTTAAACAATATAGTAAAATTTAGATTAAATCTGAAGCTGTGTCCAAAAAAATATTTACAAAACCTTACTCAATGAGCGATAAAAAAAGAAAAGGGAGGGCGGATCTTCACTTATTTAGTGGTTCAATTATATAGAAGGAACAAGTTCTTCCGTACCTTCCTGCGAAAAATTTTATTGGGGTAAAAGTGAAGATTTTTATTGAAGAGGAACGGAGAAGCCGACTCTGAGGGGGATATGAGCAGGAAATAAGAATTTTTTGGGGTTGTGGTGAATAATTTTGTGTGGCAAAGGTTGTTTTATAATTTTCTTTAAAAAAATGAAAAAAAAACAAAACAAATTTCACCCGACCCCAGATTTTGAAAACACATTTTAAGTCAAAAGATTGACGAAAACATAATGCTGCCCTAAAAAATTCCTTATTTTGAAACTAATAAAAGAAAACTCTTTGAAAATCACAAACTTTAGTTATGAATACAACTAAATAAGTATAAAGGAAATAATTGCTTTCTTGTGTCCTCGGCACTTGAATTTGCACAGGCTTTAATTTTAATTTAATTCTAATTTAATTTAATTTTAATTTAAGGCTTTAATTTTAATTTAATTCTAATTTAATTTAATTTTAATTTAACAGGCTTAATGGACACCATATGTTTTCTAGCCTAATCGTGTAACGTAACCAAGATTCATTACGAAGCTTTGGCCATATATGGATACATTGAAAAGTGTGTTTTTCGTTGTTTCTTAATCATCATAGCTATAGGCCTATGGTATAAACTTGCCAATCTAGAATTATAGTAAATATTCTTATTTGTCTATGAGGCTTCAATGAGACTGTTTAAATCGCTTTTTCGCAGGAAACTTCAGTTCTACCTCGTCATAACTTCATTTATTGTACTTTTTTGTTTAATTAATGCTTATATAGAAGGTCTGTCACGGAAAGAAGATGACTTAGAATATTTAAAAAGGAATATTAAACTACCTTATGCCTTAGAAGATGCTTGGAACTTTGAAAATCCTTTGAATCGAAACTATACAGCTCTAGAGTATTTTCTTGCTACTTTGGGGAAGCCCTGGATTGATATCATTTTGATTTTGGATTTGTTTTTTCCAACTGTAAGTAGCTTAAGTAAAGAGTTTTTATTTATTGTTTTACTTGTAAAATAATAAATACAATTAAAAACTAAATATTTAATTGATTTAGTTACAAAAGCTTAAATGTTTATTTTTACGATAAAAAGGGACGTTATTTGTGGTTAGCCATGGAAAAGGGTCAAGTCAATTAACTTTTTTGAAGGGAGTTAAAAGAGTGAATGTTTTTTTTTACCTAAAAGTATCATGTTTTTAAAAAGGGCTTAGGTTTTCTTGTCTTCTAAGACCGGAAGGGGGAAGCCTGACATGAAAATCCTTCATTGTAGCCACCCATAACTTTGCAAATATTTATAGAAATTGTTTTCATTTCAAAACAAAAAGCGAAACTAAAAAAAAAAAAAACAGCGTGTTTTGAGTTGATTATGCTAAATATTTAGGAAAAATCGTTGCTCTCAAGCTTATAGGTTGTATCTGACATTTTCAAACTTCCAGTTTGGCCCTCTTGACCTAAATTGTCTTACTCATTGTCCAATTCAGAACTGGCTTAGCAAACAATTGTTGGGAATTATTTTGGATGTATGAAATTTCAAATATCAAGGGCACTAACTGACAAAAACGTATGGGAGGCTAGCTTCTATTCTTCTTTTTTTTAAATGAAGATACCAAAGCATGTTTAAAAATAACAGGGGGGGATGTGTTAGCTTTTCTTACTTTCGCTGTAAAAGAAAATTATGTCACTTTCCATGGGAATTAGTTATATTACTTGAAAAAAATATCATATTAGTTTTGCAAGCGCGCCAAATTTAGAGAATTAGAGTTTACAACAACAAAATAGATGAACAACAAAGAGAGAGAACAACAAAAACAACAAATTATGGAAAGGCAGTGTGGTCTTCGTCATTATTTATTTGAATTAGAGCTTACTTGAAAAAAAGGTTGTGACTCAAGAACTTAGTGTTTCTTTTACTTGCCTAAAAAGATCCTTAGAAAAAAGAACGATCAGATTTTACATTATGTTTACTGGCTCAATGCTTGACGTCACAATAACAGGTGACGTCACAAACGACAACAAACGTTGTCGTTTGGCTTTACTTTCTGAAATACAATTAAGTAGTAATTCGATTGGCTATAAAAATATGACAATTGACATAACTAAAATTGTCCAAAGAAATTAAAGTGCAGTTTTAACATGGGAATATAGAACAGTAATTTTTCTCTCTCTTGTGGCATAATTCAGAAATTTGTTAAACTTGCTGTATTTAATATCTGTCAAACTAGTGTTGTACACAGATTATTTTTCATGCAAAAAATAAAACAAAAAAATAATTAAAACTTGGCCTGTTTATGTTCGAGACAGATTGTTTTGTTATCTCAAAGGCAGCTTTTTTCACAAAATTCGCTTTCCTTAGTAAAAACAGTTGGCCTTAATTGGAAAAGCATGGACGTGGTTATTTTTGACGAAAACATATCAAGACTTAAACAAGTACGTAAAAAGTTAAGAAACACTAGAGGATATCGCCAAAGGGGTGCCACTTCACGGAAAGGGCGGTCAAGTATTTTAATTTTTTTAAATGAAGATATAAAAAGGTATTTTTGAAGTCTAGAGGGTGGGTTGGTATCTTTTGTTTTCAATGAAAAAACCTAAACTGGTACTTTTAAAATTCATCCTCCCAATCGCTTCCCCTGAAATATCGCACAAAGAATTAACCCCTGTTTTCCTTCAAAGTAATCTCCAGTGAAACCCTTGCAAAAGCTTGGGAAAACAAATAGAAATTTTCAAACCCATTTTGATACCCCGAAAAGCTTCCATCAGCATTTAAAATCGTTAAATAAAAACCACAGAATTCTAGTATATTAAAATTGTAAATAATCACTTATAGCATTTGTAGCAACCCCATACAGAGCCTCAATCAGCATTTATAACCATTAAATATCTCTATCCATTGGTGTCTCTGGATTGAGTTGAATATTTATTTGAGTTGGTGAAATTATGTGGTACCCCTGTCTAGCTTGTTATTTTGGGGATTATTAAGGTGGGCCACTAGATATTTTTTGGATTTTGTTTGTTTCTTCCTGTGTTGGCATTTTTTCTCCCCTGTTCTTTCCCGGCCATGGATCATTATGGGGGAGATTGTGTTGAAATAGTTTTTTTGTTTATGAAATTTATTGTTAAATAAAGAACTTAAAGAACTCGAAAACTCAAAATAGCAACCGTAGCATTTTAATATACAACAACTATATCACAACAATTAATTTATTACAGCATTTTACAAAATTAAAGAAAAGCATCTCTGTAAATTCAGAATAAAATGAAGAAGTGCCACAAAGCGCTATAAGATATGCTCTTGGTTGCACATTATGATGAAGAAGATTATCACTTTCGAATCCAATTTGGTTTAGTTTCTGGAAAGTTTTCTCCCCAACATTTTTTATTTGGTTTTAGACATTGAAAGCAAGGAGAAAATCCCTCATTATTAAATATTCTTTTGTGTGACACCGCGCATTACTTTTCACTCAATTTGCTTTAATAAACATTCAATCTTTTTCAGGACAGAAAGAGATTTTTTGTCGAATGTGGGGGTGCAGATGGAGAATTATTTGGAAACTCCATATTCCTCGAGAAGTTCAAATTTTGGGATGGTTTACTCATAGAAGCTGATCCGTACTACTTCAAGGAGCTACTCGCGAAGAAACGGAAGGCGTACGCGGTTCAAGCCTGCTTGAGTTCTTCAAATTCTTCTCATACAGCCAGTTTCCAGCATGAGGGTCCCAAAGCTACGAAAAAGGGCTTGGGCTTTGGAAGTAAGAGATGAATATAATTTGTTTCTACAATTCAAGGAGATACTTTCTTCTCTTTTTATACAAATGGATGTTGACTTATCTTTGGGGTGTTTACGATGATGGAAATTGGACGCCGTTCTTGCATACTATCGTATCTGCCGAAAATTGGGGTTTGCATTTCATTAATTGGATGGACCAACAATTCAGTTCAACGTCATTTAGATATTTTCAAAATCTTAAGAATTTTTCTCAGAGTCCTATTTATCAAACAGTTCGTGGTAACGAACTGTAGTAAGGAGCGATCCGGCTCAATAGTAACCAAAACTCTAAAAAATTGAATTTTGATAGCAATAGCTACATCAAAAGAATCGCATTTTAATGCTGATTTTAAATATATAAGTTTCATCAAGTTTAGTCTTACCCATCAAAAGTTACGAGCCTGAGAAAATTTGCCTTATTTAGGAAAATAGGGGGAAACGCCCCCTAAAAGTCGTAGGATCTTAACGAAAATGACACCATCAGATTCAGCGTATCAGAGAACCCTACTGTAGAAGTTTCAAGCTCCTATCTACAAAAATGTGGAATTTTGAATTTTTTGCCAGAAGACAAATCACGGGTGCGTGTTTATTTGTTTTTTTTTTTTTTTTTTTTTTTTTTTTTCCCCAGGGGTCATCGTATCGACCAAGTGGTCCTAGAATGTCGCAAGAGGGCTCATTCTAACGGAAATGAAAAGTTCTAGTGCCCTTTTTAAGTGACCAAAAAAATTGGAGGGCACCTAGGCCCCCTCCCACGCTCATTTTTTCTCCAAAGTCAACAGATAAAAATTTTGAGATAGCCATTTTGTTCCGCATAGTCAAAAACCATAATAACTATGTCTTTGGGAATGACTTACTCCCCCAAAGTCCCTGGGGGTGGGGCTGCAACTTACAAACTTCGACCAGTGTTTACATATAATAATGGTTATTGGGAAGTGTACAGTCGGTTTCAGGGGATTTTTTTTGGTTTTGGGGGTGGGGTTGAGGGGAGGGGGCTATGTGGGAGGATCTTTCCATGGAGAAATGTGTCATGGGGGAACAGAAATTCAATGAAAAGGGCGCAGGATTTTCTAAAATTACTATAAAAAAACAATGAAAAAATAAACATGGAATTTTTTTTTTCAATTGAAAGTAAGGAGTAGCATTGAAACTTAAAACGAACAGAGATTATTACGCATTTGAGGGGTTCTAAAAATACTTTAGCATAAAGAGCGAGGTATTTAGGAGGAGATAAATACCTCGCTCTTTATGCTATAGTATTTTTAGTAATTTCAACTATTCATTCTACGGCCTTTCTGATTCAGGGGTCATTCTTAAAGAATTGGGACAAAACTTGCGATTTAGTGTAAAGAACGAGGTATTAACGAGGGTACAAACCCTCTCATATACATAATAAAAATTAAAGAATATAAAAGTTTGTTACGTAAGATAATTCTTAAGTTACGTATATTTTTTACTAATAGAAAAATTCGTTAAAAATAAAAATTTATAGTTGCCTTTTTATGTAACCGAAAAATTGCATGGCAACTAGGCCTCCTTTCCCATCCCTTATTTCTCAAAATCGTCTGATCAAAACTAAGAGAAAGCCATTTAGCCAAAAAAGGAATTAATATGCAAATTTCATTTTAATAATTTATGTGTGGAGAGCCAAAATCAAACATGCATTAATTCAAAAACGTTCAGAAATTACATAAAAAAAAACTAGTTTTTTTAACTGAAAGTAAGGAGCGACATTAAAACTTAAAACGAACAGAAATTACTCCGTATATGAAATGGGTTGTCCCCTCCGCAATCCCTCGCTCTTTACGCTAAAGTTTGACTCTTTGCCACAATTCTGCTTTTTAATACAATTAAAAGCTTTAGCGTAAAGAGCGAGGGATTGCGGAGGGGACAATCCATTTCATATACGGAGTAATTTCTGTTCGTTTTAAGTTTTAATGTCGCTCCTTACTTTCAGTTAAAAAAACTAGTTTTTTTTTATGTAATTAATTCTCAAGACTCTGACAATGTCTAAATGACTTGAACCAAGACTTTTGGTTTATTCATAGTAAAGAAAGCCAGAATCTGATTTTTTGAAGATATTTGGCTGATTTAGCGGTAGTAAGCAAGAAAGGTGACCAGATCATGATTTAAAAATCATGCAACAATGATTTGCATGGAAGTTTTAAGAAACCATGGAATGCGTAAAAACCTCAAGCATTGCTTTCCCACTAAAAATCTTCCAATTTGTATTCCTCACCCGTTCAGTGACACAGACGGGACTGTACGATGCTTTGAAAGTAAGTTTCGACAGTAATTAAATTTAAAAAAATTCAACAGAAAGTAAAGAGCAACCTTAAAACTTAAAATGAACAGAAATTGTTCTGTATATGAAGGGGCCCACCCTTACTCAACCCTCGTGCTTTAAGTTGAAGTCTTAAAGTTCTTCTCATTCAAACATAAAAATACTTCTCATTCAAATTAGATGGCCTTTGTTTTTGAGCAGTCTTTCTTAAGTAATTGCAACAAAAAGTCAAACTCAATGATTCATTTTTGTTTTAAGAAAAAAAAAAGAAAGAAGTGTAAAGAGAAAAGGTGGAAGAAAGGACAGCATCCCTCAATGATTTATTTTTGTTTTAAGTATTAATATTGCTCCTTACTTCTAGTTGAATTTTTCTGATTTTGACGTTTTTTCCAATTTATATCCAGAAATTCCACTCTCTCCTCTCCTTTCTCTGGAAACAGAGGGGAGAGAAGGGGGAAAACATTTCTGGAATATTCTTACCAAATACTTTGTTCTCCACGGACAAATCCCCCTCCCACAGAAAATTTCCCCCAAAATAGTTCCGTGTATTTCCCATATCACAAACGTCATACGTGATGAATAGGCAACTGTCATAACCTAGAGCCCTTTTTCCAGGGGCTCTTGTGGTCTTTTTATCCCCAGAGGCACAGTTATTAAGCCTTTCACCTATGCAGAACCTAATGGCTATCTCATTTTTGATCGATAGATCTTTGGGAAAGAAAATGCACTGGAGGGGGCTAGTTGGCCTCCAATTTTTGGTCTCTTTAAAGCGGAACTAGAACTTTTATTTTTGTTCGAATGAGCACTCTAATCGTCTAAAACCTTTGGATTAAAACAATCACCCCTGAAAAGAAAAAAATTAACAACAACAAATAAGCTTACATTCCTGATCTTTCTTCTGGCAAAAATGGCAAAAACCCACTTTCATTGTAAATGAGAGCTTGAAACATCTAAAGTGGGGCTCCTTGAGTAATTCCAGAGAATTGGTAAAATACCGATTCTTTTAATGTGTCAGTCATTATCATAATTAAATAAAAAAACAAGTTTTTTTTTTACTGAAAGTAAGGAGCGACATTAAAACTTAAAACGAACAGAAATTACTTCGTATATGAAAGAGGCTGCTTCCTCATCAACGCCCCGGTTTTTACGCTAAAGTTTGACTCTGTCTCTCAATTCTTCTTTTTAAAACAGTAAAAAACTTTAGCGTAAAGAGCGGGGCGTTGATGAGGAAGCAGCCTCTTTCATATACGAAGTAATTTCTGTTCGTTTTAAGTTTTAATGTCGCTCCTTATTTTCAGTTAAAAAAACTAGTTTTTTTTATTTAATTTCTGAACGTTTTTGAATCAATGCATGTTTTGATTTTGGCTCTCCGCAGAGGAATGATTAAAACGAACTTTGCATTTTTTTTTTTGGCTAAATAGCTTTCTCATAATTTTGATTGAATGATTTTGAGAAAAAAAAGAGCGGAGGAGGAAGCCTAGTTGCCCTTCGATTTTTGGTTAATTAAAAAGGCAACTAGAACTTTTAATTTTTTACGAATATTTTTATTAGTAAAATATTTACGTAAATTATAAATTAGATTACGTAAAGAACTTTTGTATTCTCATATTTTTATTACATATATGAGAGGGTTCGCCCCCTTGTCAGATCCTCGCTCTTTACACTAAAGCTTAAATTTTGTCCCAATTCATTAAGAATGACCCCAGAATCACAAAAGCCGTAGAATAAATAGTTGAAATTACTAAAAATACTTTAGCGTAAAGAGCGAGGTATTAGGAGGAGGTGAGCCCCTCAAATGGATAATAATTTCTGTTTGTTTTAAGTTTTAATGCTGTTCCTTACTTCCAGCTGAAAGAACTTTTTCATATTTATTTTTTCATTGTTTTTTTTTAAAATAATGCTAGTAAATCCTGCACTCCCTTCATGGAGATTTTCTTCCCCCATGACAAATTATCGATGGAAAGTTCCCCCAGCATATCCCCCTCTTCTCAACACCTCCCCCAACCAAAAATATCCTCCTGAAAACGCCTGTTCACTTCCCTATAACCATTACTATATGTAAGCATTGGTCAAAGTTTGTAACTTGTTGCCCCTCCCATGGGGACTGTGGGGGAGTAAGTCGTCCCCAAAGACATAGTTATAAGGTTTTTCGACTACGCTGAATAAAATGGCTATCTCAGAATTTTGATCCGTTGACTTTGGTAAAATAATTAGCGTGGAAGGGGGCCTAGGTGCCCTCCAATTTTTTTGGTCACTTAAAAAGGGCACCAGAACTTTTCAATTCCATCAGAATGAGCCCTCTTGCAACATTCTAGGACAGATGGGTCGATACGATCACCCCTGGGAAAAAAAAAACAAAAAAAAACAAAAAAAACAAATAAACACGAATCCGTGATCTGCCTTCTGGCAAAAAATACAAAATTATGCATTTTTATAGATAGGAGCTTGAAACTTCTACAGTAGGGTTCTCTGATACGCTGAATCTGATGGTATGATTTTCGTTAAGATTCTATGACTTCTAGGTGGCGTTTCCCCCTATTTTCTAAAATAATGCAAATTTTCTGAGGCTCGTAACTTTTGATGGGTAAGAGTAAACTTGATGAAACTTATATATTTAAAATCAGCATTAAACTGCTATTTTTTTTATGTAGGTATTGGTATCAAAATTTCATTTTTTAGAGTTTTGGTTACTATTGAGCCGGGTCGCTCCTTACTAAAGTTCGTTACAACGAACTGTTTGATTCTATTTTTTAGAGTTTCGGTTTTCGGTTTTCTAGACGTTTTCAAGAGCCATTGCTTACAGATTGTTCTTGGTACCCGGCTGACTGACCGTATTTCAAACAGTAGGTTGTTTTGAAAAATGTGGTTCAATCCCACTTACTAGGGCTATAATGAAAGATTGTCGAATTTTTGGCCAACCAACTGGGGCTACACTGAAAGCAGGTCGTCCTCGTCTGGGGTGGGAGGATGTCATAAATAACAATCTAAAAGGAAATGGGAACTTCCTGGGAAGGTGTAAAGAGGGAGGCCTTGAATAGATTAGGTTGGAGGAGGAGCGTGCGTAGCTGTGTTGGCCTCAGGTGGCTTGGTGCTGCAGCGAGTTATTAGTAGTAGTAGTAGTAGGTGTAGTAGTTCGGTTCCCATTGGGCCGAGTCGCTCCTTATTTACAGTTTCTTACCACAAAATGTTTGAATAGAGCTGCTGTTGATAAACTAAAAAAGAGCATTACCTATGATACAGGAATTTGATTTGTAACTTCCATCATGTTTTTCACAACTATTTTCGGAACCACCAAGGGAAATGAGGAGAAAGGCAATCCGCAACCTAAGAGTTAAATTATCCTGTTCCATAAGAAACTGGAATTTTGGAGATCTTCGGCGATTTAATATTGTTTTTTCTGCTCTTTCGAACGGTGTGGGGGGTCGACCTTTTGTTCCTTAAATACACAAATTTGGTTTTATCCTAATCAACACGTTGAGATTACTGTAATAATTTCACATTACTTAGTTAATTACTTTAAATTACTTAATTACTGTAATTACTAATTAGTTAATTACTTGTAATTACTGTAATTACTCTTGTGCTAAAGAAAGAAAAAAATTAGTTGATTCTTTGTTTTCTTAATGACATCATTAAGACATCATTAAGACATCATAATGACATCATTAAATAAGCCTTGTTTATTTAATGACATCAATATTATGCACTAAACTTATTTGATTTCTTCACAAAATCCTTTCATAAACTCTACTACAAGTTAATTATTCACAGCACACTAAGATCACTGTTTTGATGAGAAACGGTAACACACAGGGCATAATTTATTGTTCCTTGTACCTGACCCAGAGATAGCAATATCTCTTGTTTTTTTCTCTACAATTAATAGCCTAGAGCGATAGTCAGTAAAAATTTTTAAATTTGCTGAATCTAACCTAGAAATTTATCGTTAAGCTAAAAAGTACTTAGAAATCTAGCTGATCTTGCATTTTAACTACATTCAAAGAAATACAGTCATTTTTATCAAAATTAGCACTCATAATAACGAATTAAATATAGCAGTGAAATTACTCTAAATTTTGTGTAACGGCCAAAACAAAAGTTGAGCTGATACAATTCTAAATTTACTGCTGGACTATGGATTGCTCAAAAAGAGAAATTCTAGATCTTTAGTCATGTTTTCTTCTAAGTGATTTTCGGAAAATTGGAAGATTTCGTTGCCATGTTGAAAACCGTTCATTTTGTCCTTTAAGCTGACTCCTCAGTTTGATTTCTCGATAACTCACTTAAGATAAGTTTAAGAAACTCCTTCCGACAAAAGTTCAAGACAGATCTTCTTTTTCTTTTTCAAATTTAGTAAAGTTTAGTTTAAACTTTAAACTCTTCAGGTTAAATTTAAACATAAGTTTAAACAAGTTTAAACTTTTCAATATAGTAAAGTCTGAAATTCTACTGTTATTTTAACTAATTTATTTTATTTTTTATATTTTGAGTGTCCTAGATTCTGATTCCATCTCCTATCGAGTAGATAAATTATTCTGTTATGGTAGTCTTAACTAGGGGTATTTACTTGTATTGAAATGAGTCCCGTGTATAAGATAGAGGAAGGCCATTTGGAATATCGTATTTTCCGTTTATTTAAATTGTGCTTCCTCATCACGATGACTCATAGAGGCAAAAAAAAATCATAAGCTTGATTTTTTGGGGCTTTGACAATTTTGATTGTGATTGTGGTGGAAATATAATATTCTTAATTTGTAACAAACCGACCTGAGCTGAATTGCAATCGGTAAAATCTAGGATTACAATATTTTTGAAACCCAGTTTTGTAGCTTTTATTTTGCGATCATATTTATAAGGCTATTACAATATACAGTTGTGCATATAATTGACATTTTTGTACATTTTATCTTATTAAAAATACCAAAAGGTGTTTATTCAAATAGAATTCAAAAAATAAAAAGAGGGAAGGAGTTTGGAAGCAAAAGACGTAAGGCATTTAGTAATTAGATCCTGCAATTCAATTTTTTGTGCAATTCAAGTAGGTATTTCATTTTATTTCAGGCCAAACAGATTTTGCCATCACTCTGGTTAGCAATATTTGCATAGCTATGTTTTTAAGCCATTTCGTTATAATTTTTAAAATTGCATTTATAGTCAGACAGCTACTAGATTGTAGAATTGTGCATACCAGCTGTTTTTGTATTTTTTTTATCTAGTCAAATAACCCATGGATTCTATTCAAATAAATCTTAGAGTATGTCCTGTATTTCAAGAAGAAGAAAAAACTTACATAAATTGCATAATTTATTTAAAGAAAATTAATTAAAGATTTAATTTAATTAAAGAAAATAATTTAATTATTTTATATAGCGACCCCCTTCAAGCTTAGGAAATTTTAAACGACCCCCTCCTCCATATAATGAAATGTATATTAACCGTATATGTAGACGTAATATCGCACTATTTTACAATGTAAATAAAATACGGATTAAAGAATATGTACCCATTCATTTCGCATATATATAATTGGAAACGTTGACGGGATATCGGTCATAATAAAACACAATAAATAAAATGACATAAAACTACATATATATTTATTCAATAGAAAAAATAAACTTTTGTAATATTTAATAAAAACATATTATTAACATCAAACAATATTAATGTGACGGATGTGATTGTTTATTTTTACACAAATAATTAAATCTAGGCTCGATTTGAGTTAGTGCAGATCATAATAAATTTTCAACGTTTATTAAAGTTGAACGGTATTTTGATTTTATGTAAGTTAATGTGGAAAAGGCTGATTAACATAAATATGTTGTACAAAATGGCAGTAATTTGTTAATTGCCATTTCCGATAGTAGGGGATATTCTGATTTGATTTCTATCCAAAATTCATGCACAGGCACTTGAGAAAATCTGAGTCGCAAGGTAGTATCACTTGTTAATTCAGAAAATTCTTCTTGTGCTTTTATGTTTAAAAATTAATTTCTTCCATTTCAATTGAAAATGGATTGCAAATCCGTTGTTGTGTATCGATATCATTGGGAAAATACCTATGCATGTAAACTTCCATATTCTTCAAATGATTAACTATAATTTTTGTTATAGGAGTATCTTTTTTTGAAATATTGTTACTAATTCTCATGTAACTCGTCAGTAAATGGAAAAATTTCGAGCGATCCACTTTCCACTCTGCTCTTCCATATAAGAATTTTTTAACAAAGGCCTCGAGTTTATTTTTTAACATAAACATATTAACGCAGACTCCCTGCATCAATAAATTCATATAAATGATTTTATCAAAAATATCTGCCAAATAGCACAGCTTGAGAAGCCATAAATTATCGTGAAAATAATCGGCCAAATTAAAATTTTGCTCTGTTAGAAATATAAGAACTTCATCTTTTAAAGTTAATAATCGTTTAAACTTCGATCTCCTGATAGCCACCTACCTTCAGTATGTAGCAATAAACTTGTGTAATCCAAATCCATATCAATGCACAAATTTTTAAACAATCGACTATTAAGTGCTCAACTTTTAATAAAGTTAATGTTTTTGACTGCATCAAAAACTTAACATTAATTCTGGTGCAATTTTTTTAAAAATAAATGCCTCTTGGTGAATCATACAATGTGTAAATGTAATATGATCATTTCCAGCTTTAGCAAATGCTGTAAAACCAAGATCTTGTCCAGTCATTGCTGCAGCACCGTCAGTGCACACACACCAACACAATTTTTCCAATTTAATCCTTCTTTTTCAAAAAACCCATTTATTTTTTTATATATATCTTTTCCACGAGTATGACCTTCCAGAGGAGAACAAAAAAGTATATCTTCATGAATGCTTCCTTCATAAATATATCTTACAAAAAGTAACAACTGTACCATTTTTGAAATGCCTGTCGACTCGTCCAGTTGTATTGCAAACTTTGAGCTGTCTTTAAGCCTCATAAGAAGCTGTTGAAATTGATCATTGCTAATGTCTGAAAATTCTTTTGACAGAGTGTCATTTGATAATGGAATTTTACTAATTTCAGCAGTGTACTGTTTTACATGAACAATTTCAGACATTCTTATAGCTGCAGGTAGTAAAAGTTGCTCTCCAATAGTAAAAGGCTTTTTCGTTTTTGCTATCGAATACGAAACTTCATACGATGCCAATAGATATTTATCATTCAAAGTAACACAATTCTCCAAAGTGTTCTTTTCTGTATTTGATGTTTGCAAAAGACGCTCAAAATATTCTATTGGCTTTTTTGATAACGTTGCATGTTTAGTATTCAAATGATGTTGCAGTTTTGACGGTTTCATGCTTTCTGCAGCCAAAACTTCAATGCAAATTAAGCACACTGGTTGTTCTTCATTGTTGTGAGAAGAGCATGTGAAGCCATACTGCAAATATGATTTGTCATATTTTCTTTTTTTTGTTTAGCAAGAAGTCGGATTTGAAGCACTGCACCTTGGTTGTGACGGCGTGGCAGACTTATTAATTGGAATTTTAATTAGCCATTTATCCATGATAGTTAAATAATAATAAATAATTAGACAAAATGTAGTTGAACTTTAAGATAATAATTAAAATTATTATGAAACAAAATTGTTGTGACACATGTCACTACAAAGACAAAGCTGAGTCGAAACTGAAGAACAAACAGTATGTGTAAGCTGTAAGGCAATGTGGTGTCTGGGTACTTATAATCACTAAGTTATCTTGCAAACACTGACACCGGCGGCCAGACATCAATGTCGAAGGTTCAGCTGAAAATCGAGGAGCACATTGTACTTATTATTTTAAATGCTACTTCCATATTTTCATTTATATGCCCTACATAACAGTTTTGCATTGCCACTTTTTTCAAAAAAAGTTATAATAAAACTACAATAGTATTTTGTATGATTTTTATTTGTATTTATATTTGTATGTAGTGTGTATACTAATTTAAAAATTTTATTTATAATGATTGAAAGTATCAGATCTTTGCGACCCCCTTTCAGTAGTCTCGCGACCCCCCTGGGGGTCGCGACCCACAGTTTAAGAAGCCCTGCTCTAGATGACATCACGATTGGAAAGAAACAAGTTAAATTGACATAACACTTTTTTGACTGACCGACCCAGTCATAGTGATCGATAACAAATATTGATGTATGATGAGTTTCAATGAATTACAATGAAATGTAATAGTATAAAATCATGGTCAATTGTGCCCAAATTTACAATTGCCTTTGTACCCAAGACTACTCATTTCTCTGGAACATTTGTAACAAATCTTTTATTGCTTTTCGAAGCTCCTATGTGGATGAACCGAAAGAAATTAATTATTTAAAATGTGTTCATTTATTAAAACTAACTATTTTTTATTTGGTGCTGAAAGAGCAGATAGATCGACAATCCAATCGTCAATTAAAACATAATTTTCTTTTGCAGTGTATAATAAAGGGAATGGACGAGTACTATATAATGAAGAAGGCCACAATGGATATGGGATAGACGAAAAAGGATTCGAAAGATTTCGAAAGGTTGTCATGGTTTCCTGTTTTCCACTGTGGACAATTCTCCAGGCTTTAAATGTCACTACCATCGATATTCTTTTTTTAGATATCGAAGGAGGAGAATTGAATATTTTAAAAACAATACCATTTACTAAATTAAAGATAAGCGCCATCTTAGTAGAATATGATGGAAGAAAAGACTATCTACAGAAAATACAAAATTTTATGACAAATGTAGGATATGAGTTATTTGATTCGTATCAAAATGAGTGGACTCTCGGCGACGCTCTCTTTTTAAAAAGGACGCTCCGTGATGAAAATGCGATTCGATTTAAGGGGGCGTACCAATATAGTAAGAAAATGTTTTTGAATATAACAGACGATACAATTAAAGATATTATATTCCGAAATACGAATAGTGAGTCTTCTGTTAAAGGTATTAATAATTTGAAAAATTTGATATTAAGTCAGTGAGAACGACTTGTCTATTAAGAGTCTTATGTTATTTTTTTAGTTGGCATTATTTACATATTTTTGACCTGTGAAATACAATAAATTCAACAAAATATGTTTGTTATGCCTACACGTAATTAAAAAAAATAAACCTTCTCAAGCGATATGAAAATAAGATTCTAAGGAATAACCTTAGAGCTTAAAGCGAACAGAAATTATGTTCCTGCTCCTTACGCTAGAGGTTACCCCCCCCCCATTAAAAAAATAAAATCAATAAAGAATGTTAAAACAAAAGTTTTTTTTGTCACAATGATTTGAGAATGAAAGTTTTTTAATATTTGTATATTCTTTGCATAATATTAAATAAAGTTCGAATAAAAGTAAAGAGCGGCATTGAAACGTAAAGCAAACTAAAACCCCTCGATATATAAGGGGGCTGCTCATTCCCCTTAAACTCACTCTTTGCGCTAAACATTTGTTTTTGCTACAATGCTTTAAAAAATACTGATGAAAAAAGGCAGTTGGAATAGGATAATAAGTATTTTTTCATAATACCTCAGGAATATAAGAGTTTATTGATGACATTTGCTTTATAAAATAAAGTTTTCAATTCGGGTTTTTTAAAAGGCAACCACTGAATTCCAACAACTGATTTAAACCACTTACTATATTTGCTGTACTCATAAATACTTTCTGTAAAGCACTATGAAACTTCAGCGCAGAAAGTAGGGGTGTTAAAGAAGGGCAGCCTCCTTACATACGGAGAAGTCCCTATTCAGTTCGAGGTCATTTAAACTTTGCTGTAGAAAGAGGCATGTTGAGGGGGCAGCATCCTCCCAAGAAAATTTTCTTTCTTTGTTTTTTTTTTATTTCTCTCCTAATGTAACTTCACTTTTAATATAATGCCAAAATTAGGGGAGCCTCCATCCCAACTTCCCCCAACTTTTACTGTAAACTACAAATTTTTCATACCAATGCTTTAAAACGAAAATTATTTTGAAAAATATGACCTATTTAAATGTTTTTAAGAGGACACTGAACTGCTAAAACAATTTTCCAGGAAGCAATTTTTATACTTTTAGGGGATAATTCTTTGGAAAATTACTGCTCCTGGAGAATGGTACCCTTCCTCCCCCCCCAAAAAAAAACTCTTCCGTCTCTGCGCAAGCTAACATAGTATTTATTACAAAATAGGTACCAATTGACAAACAAAATAATAAAAAATAATACAAATAAACCTCTTATCCTGACGAGCAATGCTTATCAGGTAGCTAAAATTAATAAAAGATAACGCCTGCTTGTCCTGATCAGTCTTACCTATCGTGTAATAGCATCCTGAAAAAGGTAATTCGTACTTAAAAGTAAAAATAATTCTGCAGTAATATGGGTCTCTCTCTTTAGCCTCTGTTTGCCTAGTAAAAATTATTTGTCCGACTTAGAGGCATTTTTTCTATGTTATTTTTAGAGGCATTATTTGTCCAACACCAGGCATTAAATCCCCTCTCTGCTGTTATCTGGAGGATCTCTTCAAAAACTGGAAAGAAAGGACTTTAATAAACCACCTTCGACGGTTTAGATATCCCCTCTCCACATGTAACACAAAATAACCATTATTAATATTGTAAATGCGTTCTACATAATAGCCCTTCATTGTAACCTATTTGGACCTGTGATAGCATTTTCTATATGCAGGGCTAGAATTCCCCCCCCTAAGATTTTCTTTGCCCCATACGATATTTTGAAAACTACCTTCAATATTGGGATTTCAATGAGAATTCCTATTTATTTTGGTATTCCAATTGAAAAAATTTAAAGAACTGAATCGGCTTAAAAACTGAATTAATCTGTGCATAGGATTCTCTCAAATAAGGTCCACATTCAAAAATTTTCTAAAATAGAAGTCGAACTTTGCCGTGCGAATAATTGATTTAAATAGTTTCTTGCAACTCCCATATTCATTCAGGAACTTGAAAGGAAGCTCTTAACTTTTTTCAAGATAATTCTTTTTTCTCTAGCTTTTGAGTACACCGGAAATCATCCAAGGTTCTAAGACTCCCAGTAGTTTTTGTTGATCTCGTGAAGATGAGGGGTTGTAAGTTTTTGGAGCGCTGAATTTTTCATTTGATCATAAAATAAAATAAAAAATCTATTAAAATATGACTCTGACTCAATCTTATCAAACAGTTCGTGGTAACGAACTGTAGTAAGGAGCGATCCGGCTCAATAGTAACCAAAACTCAAAAAAATTGAATTTTGATATCAATAGCTACATTAAAAGAATCGCATTTTAATGCTGATTTTAAATATATAAGTTTCATCAAGTTTAGTCTTACCCATCAAAAGTTACGAGCCTGAGAAATAGCCATTTTGTTCAGCATATTCGAAAACCATAATAACTATGTCTTTGGGGATGACTTACTCCCCCACAATACGTGGGGGAGGGGCTGCAAGTTACAAACTTTGACCAGTGTTTACATATAGTAATGGTTATTGGGAAGTGTACAGACGTTTTCAGGGGGATTTTATTTTGTCTGGGGGTGGAGCTGAGGGGAGGGGGCTATGTTGGAGGATCTTTCCTTGGAGGAATCTGTCATGGGGGAAGAAAAATTCAATGAAAAGGGCGCAGGATTTTCTAGCATTACTATAAGAAAACAATGAAAAATAAACATGAAAACGTTTTTTTCAAATGAAAGGAAAGAGTAGCATTGAAACTTAAAACGAACAGAGATTATTACGCATATGAGGGGTTCTAAAAATACTTTAGCTTAAATAGTGAGGTATTTAGGAGGAGATATATACCTTGTTCTGTATGCTAAAGTATTTTTATTAATTTCAACTATTTATTCCACGGCCTTTCTGATTCAGGGGTCATTCTTAAAGAATTGGGACAAAACTTACAATTTAGTGTAAAGAGCGAGGTATTAACGAGGGTACAAACCCCCTCGTATACATAATAAAAATATAAGATTATGAAAGTTTGTTACGTAAGTTAATTCTTAAATTACGTATATTTTTTTTACTAATAACAATGTTCGTTAAAAATTAAAAGTTCTAGTTGCCTTTTTAAGTAACCGAAAAATTGGAGGGCAACTAGGCCTCCTTCTCCACCCCTTATTTCTCAAAATCAAGAAAAAAAGAATTAATATACAAATTTCATTTTAATAATTTATGTGCGGAGAACCAAAACCAAACATGCATTAATTCAAAAACGTTCAGAAATTAAATAAAAAAAACTAATTTTTTTTAGCTGAAACTAAGGAGCGACATTAAAACTTAAAACGAACAGAAATTACTCCGTATATGAAATGGGTTGTCCCCTGCGCAATCCCTCTCTCTTTACGCTAAAGTTTGACTCTTTGCCACAATTCAACTTTTTAAAACAGTTAAAAGCTTTAGCGTAAAGAGCGAGGGATTGCGGAGGGGACAACCCATTTCATATACGGAGTAATTTCTGTTCGTTTTAAGTTTCAATGTTGCTCCTTACTTTCAGCTAAAAAAATTAGTTTTTTTTTATTTAATCCTACAATTATTCAGTTGAACATAGTTATTTTGTTGTAGATTTTTTTTTTTGGAGATAAAATAAGAAATATTGATTCACTTTGCAATTCTACTAGATGGAAGTTAAGAAAGAGCTAACTATGAAAAAAGTAAGGAAATGGTCTGAAATGTCACTGGCAAGACGTAGCTACGAAGAATTGGTAAAAAAAAAGAAAACATATTATCCATTAAAGTAGCTGTTGTCTCCGTTGTTCTAGTAGGTACAAACATTGTTTGCAGCACACCATAAGAAAAACTTCCTGCAAGAAAGTCTAATGATATAGAAGAAATTTCCAAAATATGGTGATTTCCAAAATCACCATGACTGCTTGGTATTTGTATAATATACACCCAACCTAATTTTCTTCTATACGTTTTTAAAACCAGAACATAATTTGTGCTTCACTGAAAGAAAACAAAAACGAATTACCGTGTATTGTCGGTTCAATTGACATATACTTGTATTTACTCCTTAAAGTTTTGATAATTTTTTATTTATAAAAGCAGAAAAGTGAAGACATTTAAAGCGTATTTTGTTTTCAGTAAAGTGCAAGTTATATTCTGTTCTTGAGAAGCTATTGGGGTTATCAGCCGTACTAATGTTAATTTCTGCTCGTTTGAGTTTATTTTATTGGTTGGTAGTTATTATACACCTGGAAGATTATTTTAGTTTATTTCCGCTCATTTTTAGCTTAATAGAGCTCTTTACTTTTCTTTCAAAAAACTGTTTTGTGTAAACTGTTTTTTCAGTTATTTCTTTTCGTTTTTTCTTGACATAGTCTTATTTCCGGAAAAAAAATAATATTTTTACATCTTTTCGGTTTTTTTCTATAAGACTCCATAGTCTGAGTTACTATTCGTATGTTGGAGAAACCTTTTCAACAATTTTAAATCCTAACGCAAATAGTATTTTTAATTCAATTTTATAACTCCTGAATTTGCCCTGAAAAATAAAGCCACGCCATTCCTAAGGATTCTATCTATACTTTCTCAAATCCTGGATACACTTGCACTCTTTTTATTTATTTACATTGTAAGAGCAAGTAATGATACTATTAGCCCCAAAAGTTTTAACTTAACACTCCCAGTCGTTCTCGATATATTGCTGAGATATCTTCTTGGCAACCATAAACACAATGCCTTTGATTAATTTAAAGTAATATTTAGTTTTAAAGCATAATGGGCCAATTGAATGACTGTGGGGGTTGGCATACCCATTACCCCTAAAGACATAGTTGCTGGACCGATATACTATGTTGAACAAAATGGCTGTCTGAAAATTTTGAATGGATCCGTTTGGAAAATGAATGGGCTTGTGAGAAGGGATGCTTTCGCTCCAATCTCTTATTATTCTTAAGAAGGGCTCCAGAACTTTTAATTTTGAATTGAATTTGCTCTTTTAAAATTTTCAACGATATTTCTAGCTATTATAGAGTGGTGCTGCCTATGATATGGCTTATATGCCCCTTTGAAAACCTGCATGCATACAGTTTTTTCGCCTAATTGAAACTCCTCCTAAACCTTCCCAAACGTTTCACCCTAATACCCTTAGCGTCATTAGTTATATTAACTATAGGGTAGTATTAAAAGTATACCCATAGCACCTTCTGGCTAATTCAAAATCCCCTACAACTTACCCTTAAAGGTCTAACTTAATAATATAATTTGTTATTCAGATATTGCTTTGACATCTTTTTGAAAGTCCACTTGCTCATAGTTAGTTTTGATTTAGTTCAACATCTACCTAAATATTCTTTAAAAGTTTCTCCTTAATACCCTTAGATTGCACAGTAGCAATAGTTGTAGCAGCATTAGTATTAGTATGCGCGTAGCACTTTTGGTTCCTTCAACATCTTCTTCAACACACGCTGAAAGTTTCAGCTTTATATCATCAACCGTTCCTGAAGCATTTCTGATGCGTTCGCTTGACAACCTGTGTGGGCATAGTGTATTTCGAATTAGTTTCATTTAGTCTCTATATATCCCAAATTTTTTACATTATTATTCTTAGCTTTAATAGCAGTAGAGATAGTATTATCAGTAGAATTCATTGTAGTAACCTAAGCTTTAGTGACAGTAGTAGTAATAATAGTAACAGTAATATTAGTATGGGTAGAAGCAGCAGCATTAGGATGCAAATATTTTCTTTGTGTTAGTTCAACATCCCTCACAACAAGCCCTGTTAGTTTCAACTTCACACACCAAACTTTTCCTAAAATATTGCTGTTACACCCTTTTGACAACCTACATACAGACGGCGTGTTGTGATTTAGCTAACCTTCCCCGCTGGGTAGTGGTTATAGTTAGTTGTAATAGTAGTCACAATAATATTGCTAATAATAGTATAAACATAATGCCTTTTGATCAGTAGAACATCCCTTTTATCAAGTCTTAAAAGTTTCAACTTCATACAACTGCTTGTTGCTATGATATTGCTGATATATCCTTTTGATAGCCGGTGTGTTATCAAATTTACTTGTAAGGCTCTTAGCCTTACAAGTAATATCAATAGAAGCATTAGTAGTAGTAGCAGTAGTAAATGCAGCAGTAACAATAATATTAGCAGTAGTGTGCCCTTATTGCCTTTTGTTGAGATGATCTTCCCCTTTAAGTATTCGCTGAAAGTTCCAGCTTAACACCCAGATCAATTCTTGAGTTACGATATTTTGGTAATTTGCATGCATATAGCGTCTTTGGTTTTGCTCAAATTTCCCCTCAATACTGTAAATAGAGTAGTCTGGTAGTTGTAGTAGCATTGGTAGCATGCACATATTACCTTTTGATCATATTCCTTATCATTTCCTGAATTTTCCGAATTAATATACTCAGTTATTCCTGTGTTACACCCTTTTTACAATCCTTAGACACATAACGTGTATTGATTTAGTTCAACACTCCCCTAAATATTACCTGAAATGTTTACCTGAATGCCCTTCCTCTTCTTGAAAATTAAAATTCAAATACGCATACCTTTCTCAATAAATGAATGAACTTCATTACCCTCTAAATAAAATGTTTTATTTACTTTCTCAATAAAATGTCAGGGAGGGGGGCTAGTTGCTCTTCGTCATGTTTGATTCTTAAAAGGGAACTAGAACTATATAATTAAAATTAAATGAGCCTCTTCTAAAGTTACCACGACCACCTTTTCCATAAAAAAACCTTTAGTATCCCTGAGGCATAACTTACAACCCTTACCCCAGACTCTGGGGGATTCTGTCCACCCCAAAGGACTTATTGTTATCGAATGTGTTTGTTAAGAATACGACGTGAGGCGGAAGGGGCTACCCACGATCACTTTGATTCTTAAAAAAGGAACCAAAAAATCTGATTTCCAATCCAATGAGTCATCTTCGAAGTTTATACGACCACACTTTTTGTAAAAAAAAACCTTATATGCCCCCAGGGCATAACGTACCTTTGCCAAAATGGCTGTCTCAAAATTATGATTGGATATGTTAGGGGAAATGGTGGGCGTGGGATTAGTTGCCCTCCCACCACTTTTGACTATAAAGGGGGCACCAGTGTCTTCAATTTCCAATCGAATGAGACTTTTTTCAAAGATTCTACAACAAAAAATCGTCACCTCAGAATTTTTATGAGACACTTTTTGGGAAAGTGTGAGGTAGGGGGGGGGGAGACCGCTGTCGGATCACTCTGAATCTTAAAAAGGGTGTTGGAAAATCTCATTACCAAGCCAATGAATCCCCTCCAAAGCTTATACGATCACCTTTTCTATAAAAACCTCATATGCTCCCAAGGCATAATTTACAACCCTTGCCCTGA